>NW_017672039.1:6332-19131 GCF_001879085.1 Nicotiana attenuata | reverse complement strand
TTCCCATGCACCAACAATATGGCCGAGTACGAAGCTTGCATCTTATGGCTCAAGATGGCCATTGACATGAACGTCCAAGAGTTGCTAGTGATTGGAGATTCGGATTTACTTATACATTAGGTCCGAGAAGAATGGGCAACCAAGAACTTCAAGATACTCTCGTATTTGCATCATGTACAGGAGTTGAGGAAGAGGTTCACAAAGACAGAGTTCCGGCATGTTCCCAGAGTCCAGAATGAGTTTGCCGATGCATTGGCTACCCTATCATCTATGATTCAGCATCCACATAAGAATTTCATAGACCCTACTCCAGTAAAGATTCATGATCAGCCAGCGTACTGTGCTCATGTCGAGGAAGAAGCAGACGGAAAGCCTTGGTTTCACGACATCAAGGGATACTTAGCCAGAGGAGAATATCCGGAGCTTGCAAATGCTACGCAGAAGCGCACACTGCGAAGATTGTCCAACAATTTCTTCCACAGTGGGGGAATCCTGTATAGGAGAACTCTGGATTTGGGTTTTCTAAGGTGCGTTGACGCGAAGGAAGCATCTAAACTGCTAGAGGAGATTCATGCCGGGACCTGTGGTCTGCATATGAACGGTTTTGTCTTAGCCAAGAAGATACTCCGGGCAGGTTATTTTTGGATGACAATGGAGACGGACTGCATCCAGTATGTTCGAAAGCGCCACCGCTGTCAGATCCATGCAGATATAATAAAAGTGCCTCCAAATGAGCTTAATGCAACAAGCTCGCCATGGTCGTTCGCCGCCTAGGGAATGGATGTTATCGGACCAATAGAACCTGCCGCATCAAACGGGCACAGGTTTATCCTAGTAGCAATTGATTATTTCACCAAATGGGTTGAAGCAGCATCTTACAGAGCAGTGACTAAGAAAGCCGTGGCAGACTTCGTCCTTGACCGTATCATTTGTCGATTCGGGATCCCAGAGTCAATCATTACTGACAATGGCTCCAACCTCAACAGTGATTTGATGAAAGCCATGTGCGAAACCTTCAAGATCAAACACAATAATTCCACAGCTTACAGGCCTCAGATGAATGGAACAGTAGAAGCCGCTAACAAGAACGTCAAGAAGATACTGAGAAAGATGGTAGAAAAGCATAAGCAGTGGCATGAGAAGCTATCATTTGCTTTGTTAGGGTATCGCACCACAGTCCGTACATCAACTGGTGCAACTCCCTATATGTTGGTTTATGGTACAGAGGCGGTCATTCCCGCCGAGGTAGAAATTCCCTCCCTAAGAATCATACAGGAAGCAGAGATCGATGATGCAGAATGGGTGGAGAGTCGTTACGAACAGCTAGCCCTCATAGATGGTAAAAGAATGAATGCAGTTTGCCATGGTCAACTTTATTAGAACAGAATGTCCCGAGCTTTCAACAAGAGAGTCAGACCAAGACGGTTCACACCAGGACAGCTGGTGTTAAAGAAGATTTTTCCACATCAAGATGAAGCCAAAGGGAAGTTCTCTCCCAACTGGCAGGGCCCATACATGGTTCATCGGGTTCTAACAGGAGGAGCCCTCATACTTTCAAAAATGGATGGAGAAGTTTGGCCAAAACCAATCAACTCAGACGCAGTCAAACGATACTATGTGTAACCATTTATGATTTCCATATGTAATTTGAACTACGTCTAACCTGATTCCCGTTTAAGAGGGGATACGTAGGCAACCTTATGGGTTCGGTCACAATTCAATAAAATTTTCATTTTCCCCTGCAATTGGAAACTGGGGCAAAATTTTGAGGAGGACCTTCAAAATTCCGAAGTAACTTCAGCCGATCATCGCAAACAACCGTCAAGAAGCAGCAACCCGGTAAACTGGGGCAGAATTTTGAGGAGAACCCTCAAAATTCCGCAGTAGGAGAGGTCGCAATGTCTTGAACCACGTCACGGTCGTTGGTTCATCTAAAAACTATTTCTTAAATATATATACATATGTCATATCTTTAACAAACTCATGCATGTTTATTATCAAAATTGCTTTGTTTAACAACGCTACCCCAAGGGTACCTACAGTATCACCAAAAACAGAGCCGAGCCGGTCAAGCGAAGTCAGCAGGAACACAAGCTAACCTTTTCCCTTTACAAAACTCACGATTTTCCTTAGGGTGCAGGCACCCAAGTCACAAATCATCGAATACATTTATACACTCACATTTTTCAGGAATACAACTCTCGGAATTATCGCCTCACAACCGCTATCCGAATACAATGTCCCCAGCATGCCATAATCGGCAACCAGCTATCAGCTATCAGCTAAGAAATCTTTATTACTATTCGTCTCTCATCTTCTGCATAAGGCTACTATTTTACCTTCCGAGACTAAGCTCTATTATTGCATAAGGATACAATCCTGCCACCCGAGGTTAAGCTCTACCACCATTATTGCATAAGGCTACTATTCTGCCTTCCAAGGTTAAGCTCTACCTCCATTTGCATTATGCATTGCATAAGGCTACTATTCTGCCTTCCGAGGTTAAGCTCTACCTCCATTTGCATTTTGCATTGCATAAGGCTACTATTCTGCCTTCCGAGACTAAGCTCCGTCTCCATTATTGCATAAGGCTACTATTCTGCCTTCCGAGGTTAAGCTCTACCTCCATTTGCCTTTTTTTTTGCATTGCATAAGGCTACTATTCTGCCTTCCGAGACTAAGCTCTGTCTCCATTATTGCATAAGGCTACTATTCTGCCTCCCGAGGTTAAGCTCTACCTCCATTTGCATGGCTGAAATATCGCCACCTCATTTAAATCCTGCATCGGCTGAAAGATCGCCATTTTATCTATATTTTTTTGCACGGCTGAAATATCGCCACCTCATTTAAATCATGCATCGGCTGAAATACCGCCATTTTTTATTTTTACGTCTTGCATCGGCTGAAATATCGCCACCTCATGTAAATCATTAATCGGCTGAAATACCACCATCTTTTATTTTTACGCCTTGCATCGGCTGAAAGATCGCCACCTGCTGCATTTCATGGGCTGAAAGATCGCCAAATCGTCCAAAGGCATCATTGTTCAGAGGCACCATTTTCATAGCTCGAGAACGTCATGCCATGGCCTGAGGACCCCACTTTCTCTCTGCATAGCATTATTCAAAGGCATCATGGTTCGGAAGCATCATTCCCATAGCCCGAGAACATCATTTCATAGCCTGCGAATCCTTTATTATATGTTTCATGGCCCAAGACATCATGGTCCGAGGACGTCATCCTAACCGTCCAAAGACAGCATTCATGGTCCAACTGGAACTTGTATCACGTTTAAATTTACACACAATATATGCGCTCGTGTTGTTTATTTGCAGGTAAACCGGCTAGCAACGGCTATTCCAAAACTATCAACTTTGGTGAATAGTTTATTTCATTCTCATACTTACACCAAAATATAGTTAAGGTGATTTTTTTATATTTTTTACAATTTTATTTGGTATTTTTAAAAGCCAAAATACATACAATTGCAATTTTAGCCTATTTTAGGATTAATAGCATTTCTATAATTATTAAAATCGGTTCCAGCATTTTTTAATTAACATTTATATATTACTAATTAGTTCAGTGCTTTTAATTTGTTTTAAAAAACATTTTACTATTTTTTTTATAAATAAAAAGGATAAAACTGGCTATTTAACATTTAGCCTCATCTCATTTCAATTACAGCCTCTTTTACATTTCAATTTTAACCCTTGATTGACCCAATCTCAACCCCAACCGGACCGGCCCATTTATTAATCCGACCCAACCCATAACCCAATTCAAACGACCCTACCCGGTTCCCACCTACCCCATTAGATCTAGGCCGATGATCGTACAGATCAACGGCATAATTCCCCCTTACCATTTTAACCCCAAATGACCTATCTTAATCCCTCATTCCCCACTTCTCAGCCGCCTCTGAATCCCAAACTCTCTCAAACACTCTCAAGCTCTCCGGAACCCTAGCCTCCTCCTATCCCTTTTCAACCGCTTGTCACCGGAATCCATGGCTTCTCAGGCCATGGATAGTTGGTACTCACCTACCTTCACCAGTAAGCCATGGTTGTTCGAAGCTTTGAGACCTGACCTCGATGATTCCCTCTCCGATCTTCTCAGACCTTTGATTCCATGGCTTCTCCGGCATGCTCCGGCATATTCAAGACTCATGAGCCTGATTCCTGACCTCTCCGACTCAAGATCGGACCTTCTTCCAAGCCTTTGTCATTTCTTGGGTTTCCCCGAAACCCTAAGCTATTCGAGGTTCTTTCCATGTCGTTTGCTTAGATCTATTATGTATCTATGCTTCACTTGACATTTAAAGTGTTTTCCCAAAAGTTCTTTTCAAAATCGTTCGTCTTCTATTTTAGGGTTTCTGAAAGGATTTTTCCAAAATCTTTCTGATTTTTCTTCTTCTTTGCTTTATGTGTGTTGTCTATATCATGCTCGTGTGATTTCTTTTGCTACGCATGTACTGTCTTTCTACTTTTCTTTTTTCTACTATACATGTTACTCCTATGTTAATCCTGTTATGTTTTCTTTGCTCTTTTACTATATGTGTTACCGTTGAGATTCTTTGATTTTTTTTCTTACTAAACTCTGTTCGTATTCTTGCTAAACATGCTTCATCTGCTTTTGTTTAATTTTGTATCATCACTTTCTTCTGAACTCGTTTAAGGTCCGGGTTTTCTCAAACATGTTTTTCATGATCTTGAATCAGCTTTCTTACTTTGTTGTTCAAACATGCTCTCATATCTGTTTTGTTGAGGCTCTGAAACAAACCTTTGAGTTCGTTTCGATGGCTTGCTTTCTCACCTTTATGTCTGATTCAAGTTGAAACCCTAGGATTTGGGGGTTCCTCTTGGCGATTTTGATTTTGTGTTCGAGTTAGGGTTCCACTTTGGGACCCTGGACTCTCAGACTCATTGTGAGTCTGCAATTGGACTCGTATCCTCTTGCTTACGATTCTGAACCTTTCAATGCTAAAACTATTTTTCTAAGTAACATGACGATTCTTTTGTTTGATTTGTCTGCATTATATATGAGAAGTTCTTCTTTCAAAAGGGTTTTGGCAACTACTAATTGATTTCGAATCTTTAATAGTGTTTACTTGATTGTTACTAATTCCTTTAAATTAAACCTTTCTTTACCCCTTTCCTAACTTGATTCATTCGAGTAAAAGCCTGTAACTTTGATTTTACTAGTTGTCTGATTGATTCCCTTTCCTTATTTCACACAAACCGTGTACCATTGGGTTGTTGCCTTAAAAAACTACTATGTATTTACCCTTTAATGCACTGCCTGGAAAATATTTTTTCTAATCCCTTTCCTTAATTGTTTTTACCCGTCTGAAATCAAAATCCCTTAACTAAAGGGAGATTGATTACAATGTTATTTCCTTACCTTCTTCTTACTTGTTTGCTGCACTATTGTAACGACCCAACCGGTCGTTTTGAGCTCTAGCACGTCGTTCAGCAGTCTGAGGCCATAAACAGCTTCATTTCAGGTATTATAACTTGTACGCGTGGTCACAATTAAGTTTCGGGAAGTTCAGAGTTGATTTGGAAAGGGAATTCTCATTTCGGAAGCCTTAAGTTGAAAGAATTAACTAGGATTTGGAATTTTGAGTAAACGACCTCGAAATCGGGATCCGAAGGTTGCAGTAGGTTCTTATGATGATTTCGGACTTGGGCGTATGCCCGGATCGGGCTTTGGATGACCCGGGAGCATTTTGGCGCCTATTGTGGAAAGTAGCATTTTGAAAGAAATTTCATAAGTTTGGGTTGAAGTGCATTTCAGTGATATCGATGTCCGTTTGGGATTCCAAGTCGAGGAGCAGCTCCGTATGGTGATTCTGGAGTTAGGAGCGCGATCGGAAGTGAATTCGGAGGTCCGTAGGTCATTTTGGAGCCATTTGGCTAAAGATAGAAATTTCAAGGTTTTTGAGAAGTTTGACCGGAAGTGGACTTTTTGTTATCGGGGTCGAAATCCGATTCCGAAAGTTGGAGTAGGTCCGTAATGTCGAATATGACTTGTGTGCAAAATTTGAGGTCAATCGGACGTGATTTGATAGGTTTAAGCATCGAAAGTAGAAGTTGGAAGTTCTAAAGTTCATAAAGCTTGGATAAGGGATTGATTCAATATTTTAGCATTGTTTGATATGATTTGAGGCCTCGAGCAAGTCCGTATTGTGTTTTGGGACTGGTTGGTGTGATTGGTCGGGGTCCCGGGGGCCTCGGGTTTGTTTTGGGTTGTATCGCGCTCTTATTGTATGTTTCAACGTCGTTTCTTTGGACATAAAGGGGTGCCAAATTAAGCAAATGTGCTCCAAATTAAGTTTTTATTAAGCCATTAGATCCGTATCGTAATTTCGGATCCAACGCAAAAAGAATCGTCGAATTTGGACATCGTATGAGGGAGTTATGCTCATTTTCGTGACGAGAAAAGTGCCGGTTGCTGTCATAACCGCAGATGCGGAACCGCAGATGCGGAAATTTTCCGCATATGCGGGATCGCAGATGCGGTCAAATTTCCGCAGATGCGGAAATTGCTGGAGGCAGAGAGGTTTCTTTAAAAATCGAAGTTTGGCTCATTTTCACTTCATTTCTTCCATGGGGGCCGATTTTGGAGCAACTTTGGAGTGCCATTTTCATCACAAAGCATGAGGTAAGTGATTTCTACTAGTTTTGAGTATATACAAGGTATATATATGGATTTAGACTTGGAAAATTGTAGAAAACTTGAGGTTTGAGGGAAAACATAGAAAACTGGTATTCTTGGATTTTGACCACGATTTTGGGTATGGAATTTAGAGAAAATCATATATTTGAGTTCGTGAGGCCATGGGTAATCTTTATCTTCGAAAATTTTTGGATATCGGGCACGTGGGCCCGAGTGGCATTTTGGTCATTTTACATAACTTCGCGTATTAGCTTTGAATTAAATTGTAGAATCAGTTGCTTGAGATGTTATTTACAATATGTAATTGAATTGAATAGATTTGGGCCATTTGGCGTCAGATACTCGTGGCAAAAGCGTGGTTTCTAGTTGATTTTGACCCGGTTCGAGGTAAGTGGCTTGTCTAACCTTGTCTGGGGGACTTTCCCCTTAAGATATGATGTTTGGTAATTGAATGCCCTGTATGTGAGGTGACGAGCGCGTACTTGAGCTAATTGTTGAAAATCCGGTTTTACTTAAATATTTAGATTGAGCTTCTTTCTTACCTGCTTTATTCTATTTGCAATTATAGCCTGTGTTAGTTTAGAAAAGCATGCTTAGTTGATCTAAATTGCCTATTTGCTTAAGTTGCTTTGTTTGTACTACGTGAAGCATGTTAGGCTAGAACTACCTGTTGCCTTGTATTTCTTTGAACTTCATTGCTGAATATCTTCTTGTTGTGGCTGCGTATTTACATAGGGACTACGGATGTGGGATTCCGGTAGCTTCCCCCTTGTTTGTTTACTTTGGGACTACGGGTTAGATTCCCGGTAGATCCCCCTGCATATTTACTTTGGGACTGCGGGTTCGATTCCCGATAGATCCCCCTGCATATTGATAGTTGGACTACGGGACGGTATCCCGGGAAATCCTTCGGATATACACATATGATAAACTACGGGACGGTATCCCGGGAGATCCACTGGATAGTTGAGAAAAGGACTACAGGACGGTATCCTGGGAAATCCTCATTGTTACCATTGGTATTGAGCTGTACATATTCCGTGTTTACTCCGTTCTTGGTGTATTTGTTATTGCCTTGTTTAACCTGTCTTATTTCACTGCTGTACTCATTATTTTTGCCTGTTTTCATACTGTTAATTCATATATTATATTATTTAACCTCAGTAGGGCCCTGACCTTCCTCGTCACTACCCGACCGAGGTTAGGCTTGGCACTTACTGAGTACCGCTGTGGTGTACTCATGCCCCTTCTGCACATGTTTTTCATGTGCAGCTCCAGGTACTTTCGCTCAGTCTTATCATCCTTGAGGCGAGGCGCTTCTGTAGAGACTTCAAAGTATATCTGCCGCGTCCGCAGACTGTGGAGTCTCTTTCTATTCTTGTTGTTTAGTATTAGCCCTTCTGTATTTTCAGTTCTTATTAGACATTCTGGAGTTAGAGCTGTGTAGTACTTCTTAGCTTGTGATTCATGGGTTTCCAGGTCTTGGATTTATGTGTTGATTTTGAGCGTTAAACATGGTGTTTGTCGAGCGCCACATTTACACACTGGTTATTTCTTATTTCTGCTTTAAAGTGTTTTACTTTCATAAATTTTTGGTTTCTTTTCCGCAATTTAGGCTTACCTAGTCGTAGAGACTAGGTGACATCACGATGGTTCACGGAGGGCGAACCGGGGTCGTGACAAGTTGGTATCAAAGCTCTAGGTTCCTAGGAGTTATGGATCACAAGCCGGTTTATTAGAGTCTCGCTGATTGGTACGTAGACGTCTGTACTTATCTACGAGAGGCTATGTAACTGTTAGGAAAATTCCACTTCTTGATTTCCTCATCGTGCAACTTGATTCCTTGAGGCTTGTGCCCTTGTTTTTCTTCCTGCTCAATCTTACGCGACGCCAAATGTTTTTATAAATCGAGAATTGAAGAATTTTAATGGTACTACAGATGTGGTGCAGAATGTTTCTCCCGGTATAGTTGGGTGAGCTATTGTCGTCGCCTTGCAGAAGGATTTTTCTATCATTTCGGCTCGATAGTTGTGCTTCAAAGAGCTGGGAGGCTATGCACAGGTTTCTATGATGCTCGCGATTGGTTATCGCACAATATTGACTTGATGGTAGGAGACTTGTCTATGTGATGGGGCGGTGAATGAGTTGAAAGGAAATCTACTCAGTGCACGATTCAGAGATAGGATATTTCACTTTCGGCGGAGGAAAAGCAATTGGCCTATGAATGACCAGATTTGGGGTGATGGAGTAACGAGACTTGGTAGGTTCGAGCGTGGTGGAATTTTTATCTGCGATGTAGTGTCATCGTCCTCGATTATATGTGTTAAGTTGGCTAGTGTTATGGTCTTCTGCAATTCGCCCTTGGGGTAGGATATTATGAAATAATATTGGAGAAAAGACTGTTGGATATCGCGGGGTGCGGTGGTTCAGGATTGAATCGATGTTTCTAATGTCGACGGTATGAGGAAGATGATCTTCGGAAATGTTCAAAGTTATCAGCAAATGTGGGTCCAAGTGCCACAGAGATAGATCTCATTTAAGGCAACAACTGAGCAACAAAGGATGAGGAAGGACATGTGGAGAGTGTCAAGTGGTGGTTAGAGATTCTCTAGAAGGCCAGGCATAAGAAGCAAAGGTCGAGTAGTCGACTAAAGGGGTGAGTTTCGCCAAAGTGGGAGAGTTTGGAGTGATTTGGGGATTTTAGTGATTGGTGATTTGGGCTTTCGGATTAATCTAAAGTATGAGCCATTATACGGCATGAGATTTGGTATAACGGAAAGGAGCTACTAGAAAGGAAGAAGGATACAACCTAACTTTGAATTGGAAAGATGTTGTCGCATACTTAATTGATGTTCACGAGGAGTGAAGGGACCGGTGCAGCTAGAGAGTGAGCTCAGATTTAGGATGGGCCATTGATGCCGCAGTGATTGTACCCCGTGCGGCGACGTTGGAAGGTGTCGGAGAGTGTGTTCCACATGGGGTTATTCCCTGTGAGCAGGTTAGCGGTCGCGTGGTTGCGGAAACTTCTGCAAAGTATTCTATTGGTGATCCGCAAAGGGATCGGTCGTGCGAATATTGGTTTGATGTATTCAGAGTATAAAGAGGGGTTTATAGAAATCCCAAGGAATTTTGCGGTCGATTGCGCATGGTCATGTCAATAAGAGATAGGAAATCCTAGTGGATTTCAGATTATCTATATAGTAGCTTCAAGCTAAGTGGGAGAGTCCACCGCCTACGATTGGGTTGTATGGTTATCGTACTTCGAGGTTTCGGGTTATTAGCATATTGATGAGCTATTCCAGCTGCAGGAAAAGAACATAAGTGGTAAATTGAGCAAAGGAATTGTTAAAGGTGTGCTATGGTTGGCCTTATTGGCTCATGTTCAACCTTGGGGAAGGATTCAAGATTCATGCCTTGTATAGATGCGGGTTTTAAGGGAAGGGATTCAGTCGATGCTTCATTGAGATGGGTGTTCATATGCCAGTGGAGCCTCGGAGTTGATTATATTCGGGACCTAGTCAGAGCGGGTGGCTCTCAGCAACGGACCTAGTGAATTCGAAGGGATAAAGTGTGATGCCTAATGATTTCGATCCTATAGGTACGGTTAAGAATCAAGCTTGATAGAAGCCTATGAGAAGAGGCACAAAATGTTCTATGATGTTTTGACTTGCGATGTAGCAATTGGGAAGTACGAAATGGTTCGTGGGATTTGAGATAGCATGGTCTCCTGATTCAGGGTCACTCATGATGAGTGCGGATGGAGTGCGTTAAGTGTTGAATGGAGTTATCATTGTTTCTATGGCCATTAAGGATAAATTGGAAGAAGAGGGATTGGGTAGCCATAGTCGAATTCGCATGTTGCTGGTAATGATCAGTTCTTTCAGCATGATCAAGTTATGCAAGTGATTCGTAACGGCGCGTGTGAGGCTTGTCGACCGCCGTAATTGATGTTATTCGGAAGTATTCCACTGTTATGGCCTGTCATGTGTAGGCGGATCCCGGAAGGGTTATGGTGGCTTGGACCACTACTTAGAGATTAGCATATTCTACGGTTATGAGAATTCACCTGCGTGTTGCTATGGTTCTCGTGAAGTGAGTTAAGTGAAAAGTTTTATATGATGAAGTGTTAATCTATCAGTGGTTACGAAGCTATGATGAAAATCGTGTTCTATTGTATATTGGCATGTTGGTACAGTGTGTGGTATGGAATTTGAACTGAGGATCGAGGTTGCAGTTCGGTGTTGACAAGGATGTCGCGAGCTCGGATGAGCAGTAAAAGAGTTTCGACGTTTAAAGTAAGTGGGTATCGTCTTCAGCGTCACCTGAGATCGGTGTTTTGTGAAAAAGGCCTTGCATCCTGGTTATGGATTCTTGAACGCTTCCCCAGCATTAGTGCGGCTGGTGGTATGGATACGCATACTTGTTATCTATTACGGAAGGTTGTGGGTGTGTGCCCCACGAGAAGGTTGTATAATTGTGGCGTTTAGTCACTCGATTAATTGAAGAGTTAAACCAAGTATAAAGATTGTGGTGATGTCGTTAAATTGAGAATTGATGCTTGGAGGGCAATCGGTTTATTTGGTTGTGGACTGTGGAGGATTACTCTAGTTATGATGGTGGTTCTTATGTGTTATTGGAAAAAGGGGTGATTATGGACCCTTGAAAGGTCAATGGCCTAGTTCGGTATGATCAGAATCGGCTTGAGGTCTGTGAATGGATTTAAATATGAGTATGGGCTCTATATCAGGCCGGATTGTTCATTTCAGCAATGCGCTGCTTATGGGAGAGTAGTCGGGGTTGTGAGACGGCTTGGTGAATTTCTCATGTGTTGAGGTTCCGCATAGAGATGAGGTTATATGAGCGGGATGGCTCTTGAGATTCATATCGTATATCGCACCTCAGTTGTGCTCGAGTTTGAGGATTATAGTGTTATATGTCTCCCCAGGGTATGGTATCATACACTTAGCGTGTTTATGACCGATATTCGGAATATTGTTATAATGAGCAGTTTAGCTCGATGTATATCTCCTTATGTAAATTCTATGTGTGGCTCGGGTGGCACGCCGCCATGGGTATGTTATTTAGATCGGGAGGCACGCCGCCATGGGTATGTTATTTGGATCGGGTGGCACGCCGCCATGGGTATGTTATTTGGATCGGGTTGCACACCACAACATTGTGATGTTCAGTACAGTTCCCCATTGTGAGCATGTGATTTTTGCCCTAAGTGAATTATTCCCAAAAATTCAAACAAAATGATTTCTTCCATTATTTTGCAATTTTGTGAATTTTGTTTTATTTTCTGTTAATTGTTTGCATTTTATTTGTGCATTTTAATTCATATGAAAAATATAAAAAAAACTACACTTGGCACTTGCATTTAGGATTTAGTTTCATGTTTTAGGATTAATTAGCGGTTAAGTTGTTTGCAAAACAAAATATAAAGAAAATAACAAAAATGATCTTTCGCATTTTTAGTTTTAATTTGTGTTTAATTAGAAGTTAGGGTACTTGGAAATTAGAAATATAATTTTTGAGTGCCAATTTGGTTTTTGAGTTTTGATTTAGCATTTCAAAAATCAGAAAAATAAATAAAAGAAAAGAGAAAACAATTTAGAAGAAAAAAAATGAAGAGAAAAGGAAATTTGGGCCAATTTAATTCCCAGCCCAAACAATTCCCCCAAACCCGCTTCAAACACAAGCCCAGGTCACAGCCCACCCAGTCCAAATCTTGTGACCATTGAAACGACGTCGTTTCGAATAATTAAAGGATCAAGCAATCCTGGCCGTTCGTTTACTTCATCCAACGGCCCCAGTCCCTTCTCCCACATTGATTAAAATGTCCGAAGAAATCATTTTGTGACCTAGGACTCATCTTCTTCACTACCATGTCTCACCGCCGCCGCCACCACCGGAAATCGCCATGCGGCGGTGTTTGATCGCCAAATCTTACCAAAATTGTACCACAAGCTCCCCTCAACCATGTCATCTCAGATACACACTCTATTCACCACAAACCCCTCCTGAAACCCCCTTAAATCTCAGACTAAAAGGGGCAGAACCCTGGCGTCTCCCTCTTTTCCGGTGGCGCGCCGTCACCATCCAATCCAATGACACC
>NW_017672039.1:0-4258 GCF_001879085.1 Nicotiana attenuata | reverse complement strand
AATGTCATGTGTGCGCCTATCTACCTGTTAGTTAGCATTAATACAAGATGTATTGTGAGTAATTGAATCAGTTAAGTGTTTCAGCTGGTTAGAATTGCATTATCACAGGGCTTCGATATAGTATACTTAGTTTCAGCTTTGAAAATCACATGTTGAATTCTGTTTGGTAACTCATAAGGCACCAGGTCATTCCTCATATGTGTGGCATGTTAATTAGGATTTACTTGAAAAAGCATAATGGGATACCATTGAATCAGTAGTCCGATGTTACTACCATGTCATCGTCCAGCAACCCAGTGAATTCGCATAGCTGCAGGTTTAAGAGTCAAAGCGAACCAAAAAACAACCCTTGAATAAAATATGGGCCCAATGGTTTGGCCCAGCTACTCAATGGAAATCAAGCTCACCTGGCACAGGTTGGGCTGGATAATAAGAAGGACCAAATCGCAGCGCCATTTCATGTTAACACAAGTTGGGCTAAGTGCGAAGCCCAAGTATGCAGGGGAATAAATTCTCTTAGGTTGATTAGGTCTAATTTGTAACATTAGGTTCTCGAGTTAAGTAGAGGGTTCAAATTAAGAGGTCTATTCCTTTTGTTTGAATCCGGACTTGAACTTGGGGGCCCGAATGTTATAACATTAATTAGTTAGGACTTTTCTTTTATTCTTAAGGACAAATCAAAAATAGAAAATCATAGGTCACTTTAGGACTTGCCTTTTAAATAAAATGAGACGAGCCTCGCCGAACAAAACATGTAAATTGCGGGGCCCCTCAATAAATGGTTGAAATAAAAATACCTAGACCCCGGGATGGGCCGTTTAGCAAATTTCATGGCCCTCCCCAAAGATAATAACGCGTTAGTCACTTTAGGCGCGTTTTTAATAATCTTACTTTCTTAAATACGGGTGCACATTTATGTGACCCAAATCCAAATCTCAACGAAGTCGAAACATGTCAAAAATTGCGGGTGCATTTATGTGACGCGATTCGAGACATGTTTTCACGACGTTGCAATTCTCTCAAAATAATAATAATAAAAGCGGTTCAAAGTTAAAAGCATATGGGTTAAAACATGTACTAAAATCAAGTAAACAAGCCAAATATGACAGTTGAGCGACCGTGCTAGAACCACGGAACCCGGGAATGCCTAACACCTTCTCCCGGGTTAACAGAATTCCTTACTCGGATTTCCGGATCGCGGACTGTTAAACAGAGTCATAATTTCCTCGGTTCGGGATTCAACCGGTGACTTAGGACACCATTAATCTCCCAAGTGGCGACTCTGAAATTTTGATAATAAATTCCGTTCCGATTGTCCTTTAAGTGGAAAAACTCATTTACGCCCCTGCGGGTGTAGGTAAAAAAGAGGTGTGACACCCATATCTGTCTATTGTGTTCTGTTTCCTATTTTCCGAAGGAATCTCATATTAGATGTGCGCCTGCGTCGCATGTATGATTCGCGAGCGGGGTAATTGAAATTCCTTTTCAGAGTTCATTTTCCTTTTTGTATCGCATTCTAATTGGTAGCCTATTGGCACATTGTGGCATCATATGAGACTTTTGGTCATGTCGGGGTGGCTTATTGCCTGAGCAGTTCGTACTGGGTGAGACAAGATTGTTGGATTTAGGATCAGTCCAATCTGATTACGTGAAATATATTAAGGAGCAACGATCATTATTTTGTTCGGAATGAGGTAATGTTTCTTGTCAGAAGTATAGACTCAATGATTGGTTGACTCGGCAGTTGATTATGAATTTCTGCACATCTCTTCCATTGTGGTGGCATTGTAAGAGTTACAGTAAGACCTGTGTATGTCATGGGGTACAATGGGAGCATCAGATTCGTGGAATTTTGACTAAGTTGATCAGAAAATGTTATTGTGGTCCGGTGAGTAAAGTGATGCTAGGTGTGAATTCAGCAAAGTTATGCAGCCATGTTTGGGTATAGCGTGTAGTGATTGATATGGTGATCTTATGTTGGAAACAGGTCTGGCATAGAATCCCGGATGTTGGAATTGGGCTCTAAGACTTATTTGCTTGAATAAAAGGGAATATCTTCGGAATTGATCGAGCTGATGTGCTCAAGTGAGTTATGGTAGCACGGGAAGGTGCATGAGAAGTTAAACAGTGATTTTAGACTACTTCAGTGTAGTTCTCAGCACGTTCGAGGACGAACGTATGTTTAAGTGGGAGAGAATGTAACGACCTGACCGGTCGTTTTGAGCTCTAGCACGTCGTTCAGCAGTCTGAGGCCATAAACAGCTTCATTTCAGGTATTACGACTTGTACGCGTGGTCGGAATTAAGTTTCGGGAAGTTCAGAATTGAGTTGGAAAGGGAATTCTTATTTCGGAAGCCTTAAGTTGAAAGAATTAACTAGGATTTGGAATTTTGAGTAAACGACCTCGGAATCGGGATCCGAAGGTTCCAGCAGGTTTGTATGATGATTTCGGACTTGGGCGTATGCCCGGATCGGGTTTTGGATGACCCGGGCGCGTTTTGGCGCCTATTGTGGAAAGTAGCATTTTGAAAGAAATTTCATAAATTTGGGTTGAAGTGCATTTCAGTGATATCGATGTCCATTTTGGATTTCGAGTCTGGGAGCAGCTCCGTATGGTGATTCTGGAGTTGGGAGCGCGATCGGAAGTGAATTCGGAGGTCCGTAGGTCATTTTGGAGCCATATGGCTAAAGATAGAAATTTGAAGGTTTTTGAGAAGTTTGACCGGAAGTGGACTTTTTGATATCGGGGTCGGATTCCGATTTTGATAGTTGGAGTAGGTCCGTAATGTCGAATATGACTTGTGTGCAAAATTTGAGGTCAATCGGACGTGATTTGATAGGTTTAAGCATCGAAAGTAGAAGTTGGAAGTTCTAAAGTTCATAAAGCTTGGATTAGGGGTTGATTCAAGATTTTAGCGTTGTTTGATATGATTTGAGGCTTCGAGCAAGTCCGTATTGTGTTTTGGGACTGGTTGGTGTGATTGGTCGGGGTCCCGGGGGCCTCGGGGGTGTTTTGGGTTGTATCTCGCTCTTATTTGATGTTTCAACGTCGTTTCTTTGGACATAAAGGGGTGCCATATTAAGCAAATGAGCTCCAAATTAAGTTTTTATTAAGCCATTAGATCCGTATCGTAATTTCGGATCCAACTCAAAAAGAATCGTCGAATTTGGACATCGTATGAGGGAGTTATGCTCATTTTCGTGACGAGAAAAGTGTTGGTTGATGTCATAACCGCAGATGCGGAAATTGCTGGAGGCAGAGAGGTTTCTTTAAAAATCGAAGTTTGGCTCATTTTCACTTCATTTCTTCCATGGGGGCCGATTTTGGAGCAACTTTGGAGTGCTATTTTCATCACCAAGCATAAGGTAAGTGATTTCTACTAGTTTTGAGTATATACAAGGTATATATATGGATTTAGACTTGGAAAATTGTAGAAAACTTGAGGTTTGAGGGAAAACCTAGAAAACTAGTATTCTTGGATTTTGACCACGATTTTGGGTATGGAATTTAGAGAAAATCATATATTTGAGTTCGTGAGGCCATGGGTAATCTTTATCTTCGAAAAATTCGGATTCCAGGCACGTGGTCCCGAGGGGCATTTTGGTCATTTTACAGTACTTCGCGTATTAGCTTTGAATTAAATTGTAGAATCAGTTTATTGAGATGTTATTTACAATATGTAATTAAATTGAATAGATTTGGGCCATTTGGAGTCGGATACTCGTGGCAAAAGCGTGGTTTCTAGTTGATTTTGAGTCGGTTCGAGGTAAGTGGCTTGTCTAACCTTGTGTGGGGGACTTTCCCCTTAGGATATGATGTTTGGTAATTGAATGCCCGGTACGTGAGGTCACGAGCGCGTACTTGAGCTAATTGTTAAAAATCCGGTTTTATTTAAATATTTAGATTGAGCTTCTTTCTTACCTGCTTTATTCTATTTGCAATTATAGCCTGTGT
The DNA here is from genome assembly GCF_001879085.1 of Nicotiana attenuata. Classification (NCBI taxonomy): domain Eukaryota; kingdom Viridiplantae; phylum Streptophyta; class Magnoliopsida; order Solanales; family Solanaceae; genus Nicotiana; species Nicotiana attenuata. The sequence goes on along the minus strand of NW_017672039.1, from coordinate 303 downwards.
TAGTTTAGAAAAGCATGCTTAGTTGATCTAAATTGCCTATTTGCTTAAGTTGCTTTGTTTGTACTACGTGAAGCATGTTAGGCTAGAACTACCTGTTGCCTTGTATTTCTTTGAACTTCATTGCTGAATATCTTCTTGTTGTGGCTGCGTATTTACATAGGGACTACGGATGTGGGATTCCGGTAGCTTCCCCCTTGTTTGTTTACTTTGGGACTACGGGTTAGATTCCCGGTAGATCCCCCTGCATATTTACTTTGGGACTGCGGGTTCGATTCCCGATAGATCCCCCTGCATATTGATAGT
>NW_017672038.1:219460-224042 GCF_001879085.1 Nicotiana attenuata | reverse complement strand
GCGTTTGCAAAATTAATGGCACAAATAATTCGATTACGGGCGCAATTTTCCGATAATCCAATTAAGTCTATTAGACTTGATAATGCTGTTGAGTTTTCATCCCAAGCATTTAATGATTATTGCTTATCAATTGGGATAAAAGTAGAACATCCTGTAGCTCATGTTCACACTCAAAATGGTCTTGCAGAGTCTTTAATTAAACGTCTGCAATTGATAGCAAGACCGTTACTCATGAAAACGAGGTTGCCCACTTCTGTTTGGGGTCACGACATTTTACATGCAGCAATGCTAGTTCGTCTCAGACTGACAAATTATCATAAATATTCCCCGTTGCAATTAGTTTTGGGTCATGAACCTAATATATCCCATTTAAGAGTTTTTGAATGCGCAGTATATTTGCCTGTAGCACCGCCATATCGCACCAAAATGGGTCCCCAAAGAAGGTTAGGAATATATGTTGGGTTTGAATCGCCCTCCATTATTCGCTACCTCGAAACATTAACGGGGGATTTGTTTACTACACGATTTGCAGACTGTCGATTCGATGAGGCACTTTTCCCAAAATTAGGGGGAGAAATTGGTGAAACCAAACGGGAAACTTTGTGGAAAAATCCATCATTATCTCATCTTGATCCACGTGCCTCTATTTGTGAAAAAGAGGTGCAAAAGATTATCCATTTGTAGAGAATAGCAAATCAAATGCCAGACGCATTTACGGACTTGAAAAGGATAACAAAATCACATAAATCTGCAGAGAATGTTCCAATCCATATTGATGACCCTATTGGACAATCTTCTAGTGTCATAGCTAATGAATCGAAAGCACGCCTAAAACGTGGCAGCCATTGGGTTCCAAAGATCGAAATCCTAGAAAAAGGAAAACAAATGATCGAAATGACACTACGAAAGAATCTCATGAAGAAATCCACGATTTAATAAACTCTGAGATTCATGAGGAACCCACTGAGCCTGAGACTCAAGAAAATAAGGAACTATTAATAAATCCAATCGATACTGAGACAAATTATAATCGATTGGATATAGTGGTGGATTATGTTTTTGCATATAATGTTACATCTAGCATTATGCAAGATAATGAGGATCTTGAACCTCAATCTGTTAGAGAATGTCGACAAAGACGTGATTGGCCAAAATGGCAAGAAGCAATCCAATCAGAGTTGAATTCACTTGCAAAATGTGAAGTTCTTGAGCCTGTAGTCCAAACACCTAATGGTGTTAAGCCTGTTGGATATGAATGGGTCTTTGTACGCAAGAGGAATAAGAAAAATGAGGTACAAAGATATAAGGCACGCCTTGTTGCACAAGGATTTTCACAAAGTCCTAGTATCGATTATGAAGAGACATATTCACCCGTTATTGATGCTATAACGTTCCGTTATCTCATTAGTTTTGTTGTCCATACAAGCTTGACATGCATTTAATGGATGTAGTTACCGCCTACCTTTATGGCTCACTTGATAATGAGATATACATAAAAATTTCCGAGGGATTTAAAATGCCTTCAAAGTCCAGGGAAATGTTTTCAGTCAAATTGCAAAGATCTTTATATGGTCTAAAGCAATCAGGACGAATATGGTATAATCGTCTTAGTGAGTATTTATTAAAGGAAGGTTATATAAATGATGTCATTTCTCCATATATTTTTATAAAGAAAACAACATCGGAATTTGTTGTACTTGCCGTATATGTTGATGACATAAACCTTATTGGAACTCCTATAGAACTCCAAAAGACAATTGATTATTTAAAGAAGGAATTCGAGATGAAAGATCTCGGAAAGACAAAATTATGTCTTGGTTTGCAAATTGAACATTTGGCAAACGGAATTTTTATTCATCAATCTGCCTACATAGAAAAGGTATTGAAACGGTTTTACATGGATGGAGCGCATCCATTAAGTACTCTGATAGTTGTTCGATCACTTGATGTGAATAAGGATCCATTCCGACCTCAAGAAGAGAATGAAGAGCTACTTGGTCCTGAAGTACCATATCTTAGTACAATTGGTGCACTAATGTATCTTGCTAACACTACAAGGCCTGACATAACTTTTTCAGTTAATGTCTTAGCAAGATATAGCTCTGCTCCCACAAAGAGACATGGAAATGGAATCAAACACATATTACGGTATCTAAAAGGAACTATTGATTTGGGCTTATTTTATGACAATAATTGCAGTCCTGATCTTGTTGGTTATGCCGATGCTGGGTATTTATCTGACCCACACAAGGCCCGGTCTCAAACAGGTTATGTGTTTACCTGTGGAGGTACTGCCATATCTTGGCGATCGACTAAGCAATCACTTGTGGCTACTTCATCTAATCATGCTGAGATAATTGCTATTCATGAAGTAAGTCGAGAATGTGTGTGGTTGAGGTCTATAATACATCTTATTCAAGACGAATGTGGTTTGAAATGTGACAAACTACCCACGATTTTGTATGAAGACAATGCAGCATGCATAGCCCAATTGAAGGGAAGATTCATAAAAGGAGATAGGACAAATCACATTTCACCAAAGTTATTATTTACTCATGATCTTCAAATGAATGGTGATATCGATGTGCAACAGATTCGTTCAAGTAATAATATGACTGATTTGTTCACAAAATCTCTACCAACGTCAACCTTCAAGAAGCTAGTGCACAAGATTGGGATGCGAAGGCTCAAGGATGTGAATTGATGCTCTCATCAGGGGAAATTAATGCGCGTTGCACTCTTTTTCCCTTACAAGGTTTTGTCCCACTGGATTTTCCTTGCAAGGTTTTTAATGAGGCAGCCAAAGGCGTATTATTAGATATGTGTACTCTTTTTCCTTCTCTATAATTTTTTTCCACTGGATTTTATTTTAGTTAAGGTTTTAACAAGGCACGTTATATGTTGAGTAGACATTCAAGGGGGAGTGTTATAAATAAAATTTTAGTTATGGTGAATATCTATATTTAGAGAGATTCTAGGGTTTATTACTTAGTGGCTAAGTCACTCTCTCCCTCTCCCTATAATTAGAGGATTCTATTCCATTATAATTCATCCCAAAAAAATTCAATAAGAATTCTCTCTTTCTCTGCAATATTGTTCTTGTTCTTTTATGGTTTCATAACAAGCACATAATTTTCATAGGATTTGTTGGACGAGCACCATGCGTTAGACGTGTTTAGGGCAGGCACCATGCATTAGACGAGATCCCAAGGCGTTACAAGTACCCTGCCCGCGGCGAGCCCCAAACGAATCCCAAAAAAGCCTTTTAAAACACTGGTTAAGATCACCGTTTAAGGGACTTCCACAACGCATTTCCTCTTGGAAATTTTTAACGAACTGATTGAGCTTCTAGTCGGGAACCAAGGACAATGAAGGCCATGGTAGAGATTTGCAAAAGGTTCCAATAGAAGAACAATACAGAGAGGACAACCTTCATCTACATTCACCTAATGCAATAGGCGAAGAAAGAAAAATAGAAGTGCAATCTGCAGATGCACAAAGAACAAGAATGACATAACTCATTTGCTAATCAAGCATCCAACCATATTCTCCAAGGCACAACGCCACGCTCAGCGGACAAAAGTTGAAATCCTACTGCCGCATATCACTTGTGTCTCTGGCTACTAACAACTACTACTTTACCCAAAAAGTATAAACTGGTAAGCTGATGGCAAGAAAATGCCAACTAGACAAACGAGGTCCGCCCCCTTAATTGCTTATGCCCATGAAGGGCTGCTCTCATTTGCAATATCATACTTGATCCACTTCTGGATCCTTTTCACAACAAAGAAATACTGCCAAAGGTACAGCAAAAGCGGGAGTTGTTAGCCGTACAACAAATCCAATAATTACTAATGCACAAAAAGTGTTTTCAGATTGAGAGCTCACTTGGAATGCTAATATAAAAGGAATTAGCACTTTGCCCCTATTGTTGGGGTTTGGACCTTCAATCAATTTTTGGTCAACCAGAATACCCTTGCTTCCACTTAAAACAACATCTGTAATAGTTTGGACTAAATTGGGTATCCATGCAGTTCCACTTGGAAGTATCTGTGAACAATACAGACCATTTTAAAAAGCTTAGTATACTGAAAAAATTCACAAAAGGATGAAAAATTGAAGAATAAACCTACCTTTTCGTCACTTTCATTCTTGTTGCATCTCCCACTATTCTCAACCAAAACAACAGGAATTGCAGCAGCCTAACAGCAAAGACAGCAATATATCAAAGATGAAAGTATAGTTGTGCAAAAAGCATCACAAGAGCAAACAACTTGGTATCACTGGGAATCCATGTAAACTTGCAAGCAAGATGTCAGGTTCGCTAGCAAAACTCCTCTTCCACTTCCATTCTCTCGCTTCACAGAGGAGACTGATTCTTTGCTATAGGTTTAGTTTTCAATATATTAAATTTAACTATCAAAAAGAAGGGTAAGACAGCCTTTAACTTTTGTCTCAGTCCCTCCCCAAGTTTCTAAACTGAAGTTCAAGTCACGTTTATAAATGCAAGCACAACATATATGTGTATCAGAGAACCTTGACCCCACCCCCCCACACCCCCCCAAAAAAAAAAAAAAAAAAA
>NW_017672038.1:37561-215606 GCF_001879085.1 Nicotiana attenuata | reverse complement strand
TTATTTGAGGTTGAGAAGATACACACTGATGAAAATCCTTCGGATATGCTGACAAAGGCGGTGGTTGCAGATAAACATGAATTTTGTAGAAAATTGGCAGGCATGAAGCCTGTCAATAGTTCCTCTACTTGAAGACACATTTGGCCCCTTGGCTGGAGGGGGAGTTTGTTGGGCACATGCCCATGTTGTCCAGCCAAAGGCCCAATGGCCTAATCCTATTCTCTTTTGGTTTCCAATCCTATTTGGAATTGGATTCGGTTTATTCCTATTTTGAGTGGGTTTTGGCTTTAAGAGAAAGCATCACTCATGATCTATAAATAGGACAACCTTGGAGAATTATTCAATGCTTATTGATACAAGTCTTTGAAAGACTTAAGCACATAAGAGTGCGTTTTGAGAGAGCTTTCATCAAGAGAGGAGAGAAAAAAAGTATTTTTTTTGCTGTAGATTTTTATTCCGACCAGCCAACGTCAAATCACGTTTTCCGATTCGCTAACCGTTGGATCAGGCTGAAATTTTGACTGAGTGTTGGTAACATCTTGGTCTTCGATTTGAACGGTGGAGATCGTATTTGGAGGCTCGTAGCATCTGATGTCGAGCCTCGAATAGCAGCTTCGTTTTGTGGATTATACTCTTTCTTCAATTGATTAGTTGTTGCTCTTGTTGCTATTGTTGCTCCGTGTTTGGCCCTTGTTGTGTAGCCAATTTGGAGAACTTTTGTAACCCTCTTATTGTTATAGTAGAGCTTTTTAGATCTTTGTGATCCCGTGGTTTTTACCTTCGATTTGAAGGGTTTTTCACGTTAAAATTTGGTGTTCTTTATCTTCTTTATTTTCGGATTTGCCTCTTCCTCGACATAACACGCCTAAATTTGATACCTTTTTTAATAGTATGATTTTAAGTACCGCGCACCTATTCTGTATTGATTTTTATATGCTATTGAATTAAATTGACCTACAACAATAAATAATTTTTTGTATCAATTTGAATATGTTAACTTAAAAATAGAGTAATAATTTCATATTTGTTATGAAATAATAAAAGAAGAAGAGAAGTATTGTAGAGAAAGAGAGAGAGGGAATTCTTATTGATTTGGGATGAATTACAATGGAATAGAACCCTCTATTTATAGGGAGAGGGTGACTTAGCCACCAAGTAATAAACCCTAGAATCTCTCTAAATATAGACATTCACCATAAATAAAATTCTATTTATAACACTCCCCCTTGAATGTTTATTCAACAGATAATGTGCCTCGTTAAAACCTTAACTAAAATAAAACCCAGTGGGAAAAAAATTCTAGAGAAGGAAAAAGAGTACACATATCTAATAATACGCCTTTTGGTTGCCTCGTTAAAAACCTTGCAAGGAAAACCCAGTGGGACAAAACCTTGTAAGGGAAAAAGAGTACAACGCGTATTAACTCCCCCTGATGAGAGCATCAATTCACATCTTTAAGCATTTGCATTCCAATCTTGTGCACCATCTTCAAAAGATCTTTGGTAGAGATTTGATAAACAAATCAGCCATATTAACTTGAATAAATATATTGCACCTTGAAATCATCATTCTTGATAGAGATGAATTGTCTTCATATGATCTTGTTGGAATCGTCAGTTCAATATCTTCACATAGAGGTGAAAACTTTTGCTATCATATTATCATGCATATAGTTATAGCAAGATACATTTGTGCACAAATTGCACTGAGGATGCAGTACTTCATGACCATGAATTTTATATGCTTTAAGCAATTTAAATCCTTCAAGGATTTTTAAGTCATATAAGCCATATAATAGACTTTAGATGCATATCAAGTTTTCATGTCATGCTAGACATATAAGATAAAACTGATTGCACATATCATTGACTTTATACTTTTAAGTGTTTGAACTACATGTTCAAAACTACATGTCTTTCATATGAAACCAATTCTATTTGAATTGTTTCTTCAGACTTAAGATCCTCATATATATATTTAGCGCTATCATAGATGTCGTCGACAAATATTTTATATCAGTTTCAATATCTTTTTTCATAAAGACATAACATAGAGATCTCTTCATTTATATTTTCAGGTACCTGAATCTCTCATGAGATTTTAATGAAGTGTTATGTCCAGATCACATGCCTCCTTTATTATGATCATTTTGATCATTTGCTCATCTTCTTTATCAAGAAGTGTTATTTGAAACCATTGTCTATACGCTTTAAGCTTACCATAGACTTTGTCCTTCTAGGACTTAATAGGAGCATTTGCAATGAGAATATAGTTACTTTCTTTGGGTCAGGAAATGCGTCTGACATGCTTTGCAATATATTGCAGATGAATTATCCTTTTATGAACTTCAAGTTCATATTATTTTATTCGAGGATCTAGATGTATAAATGATAATTCATTCCATGTAACTTTTTCTCAACTGTTTATCATGTCTCCCTCTCATGTTAGAAAATTGTTTCCTCAACTTTGAGAATCCACCTTTGTACCTTATGGTGTTAATCAAAATATACACCGCACATCAATAATAATAAGATGGAATTATTTGGTTCCTGATCATGAACCACTTGTGAGGGGAGAATATAATATACTTTGGTATATAACGTATATCAAACTGATATAGATAACTTTGTTCTCATAAGCAATAGTTTAGCTATTAAGTGGAGGCATTCAATAATTCATTTTGCTAAACGAACTGTAATGTAAACCAACTTATCAAGATGAACTTCTTGAATAGAAAATCTGGAAATTATGCTCGAAATTAAATTATTGAGCAAGTTACCTCGCAAAATATCATGTTGCGGGTTATTAATAATCGCACATGTAACCATCTCAGAGATGCATCTTATGTGGTATACATGGCAGGTGAATGAGCCCATATTCACATTTGATATTTCCAGCATTCATGGGACTCAATTCCAATTTTAATTGGTCTATTAATTAATGAGAACAAGCAATGTAAGAGAATTCGTAAAGAACTTTCTAGTTCTTTAATATTTACCCATGTGAATTCTCTTTTATTTTTGCACATCATACTTGAATTAACATGGCTAAACCAATTATGCAACTGGATAAATTATCAATATTAATAAACTTCAAGTTTACACCATGATGTGTGCAATTATGAATAAACTCCAATTTTATTATGATATGGGTTTTTATATCAATAAATATCCACTTCATTGTGGTATTCTTTTGTTTATGTAGTACAAATTGGAGAATAAAGCGGGTAGCTTTTAACATACATATTACCCCGCTACAAGTTGTAGTAATAGAAGATATTAAATCTTTCCTTTATTTATAGTCTCAATATAATCAACCGCTTTCGCGTATACTTTGGAAACTGAATAAGTTTCTTTGAGACTTCCTACAACACAATACCTTATTGGTAATCAATTGTGTTTCTCCAAAATAGTGTAATTGGCTCTTGTACAGTTCTCAATTAATTTTGTAGTACCACATATTCATCAACATCCATATGGTGAATATCTCTTTTAAAGAGAAAGTTATACCATTATGGTTATGGTCAAAATTATATGCAAGATCTGTTTCTTGCATTACTGTTGTCTTTTAATAATCACAATGCCAAAATATTTTGGCGTACAATAGGTACGTGACCAATGACCATTCATGCCATAATAATGACATTATTTTCTTATATCATCTCAAACCTTCTTTTAGAGGTGAGTGCGGTATATTCACTACCACTAGCATGTTCATATTCTTTGAAGAATGAATATGTATTCGTAAATCAGATGTTGTCACATTCACATCATGAATGGACCATAATCATCTATATGTGCTTTACAAAATCTCATGTCAAATCGATGACAAATATTATTTTCACAGAGTGAAGGATTATTTTGAGAATCCTTATTATTCTCATTATCACAATGATGACGATTTTGTCTATTGCCACGTCCACATCCATTGATACCTTTACGGTAATAATTTTGTCTTCTTTCAGACTTATCACATATTGCTATCACATTCTCTTAAGGGAATGAGAATGGAGCAAATTCAATGGGACGAGTTTTTAATTTTTTGCCACAATCATACATGAATTTGATCATGGCGAGGCATAGAAATTTTACCACTTCAGGTGGTTATAATTTCTTACTAACTCCATTAGAGTTATAATCAAAATTTATTGTCTTTGCTTATATTTAAAATCAAAGTATAGAATAAAAGAGAAATATACGGTAAAATACATACCTTAAATCCAGAATTTAATCATGAAGCAAGTTCATGGAACAATAGACAATCATTATGCTCAATCCCAAAGCTTCTACTCGATTGGTTAGAGTCTCGTGCTGATAACATGTTATGAAACAATAAAGGAAGAAGAGCAGTATTGTAGAGAAAGAGAGAGGGAATTCTTATTGATTTGGAATGAATTACAATGGAATAGAACCCTCTATTTATAGGGAGAGGGTGACTTCGCCACCAAGTAATAAACCCTAGAATCTCTCTAAATATAGACATTCACCATAAATAAAATTCTATTTATAACAATATTATCGCAATAAAATACACTGATAATGTAATAATTAATTACACGATTAGTTAATGTATACAACTTAAATCCCTGTCAGAGAGGCTAAAATTTTTGTAAACCAGGAAAAATAAGAAAAGGAAAATCCCTGGTCACTAAAAAACATTGGAGCTATGCAAACTAATGAAATGTTCAATAATATGATAATATTCTAGATTGGAAAAATCAGATCGGGAAAACTAGCTATAAGCAGTATAACTGTCCTACCTAACTTGGACTCCCATCTTTTTAAGCCAAAGTCTTGGATCAAAAAATGGTAATGCCAACTTTACACTATGAGTCAAAGCGGTTTAACTCCAGGCCAGAAAATTCACATCTACCTTATACTCCTACAGAAGTTTTTTAAACAATGTAAACTATAAATCCTTAGCAAATTTGCATGCACATCCACATCTGGAAATTAACCTATTCAGATCATAAGATCAATTTGGACTTATCAAATTTGATACTGATGGAAATTTTGAAAGTTTCTGTATCGGTACACGTTGTTTTGCTAATCCTTGTAATTTTTTCAGCTTTTAAGGTGCTAAATGGTCAAATAAACACGGCGTGTACAAGTTCAATATTTCGTACTTTCACCCCTTGTTTTAATTACCTGACTGGAAGCAGTGGCAATGGCTCTTCACCAACTGAAGATTGCTGCAATTCACTTAAATCATCAATGAGTGATAGCATAGATTGTGTATGTCTCATAGTTACTGGAAATGTTCCTGTTTCCATACCATTTATTCGAACTTTGGCACTTTCACTTCCTCAAGCATGTAATACTGGTGTGCCAGTCCAGTGTAGTGGTAAACTCATTAATTATTAAACATCACCATGAATTTCTCTTTTGTATTAAGTGTTATGACCAAAGTTTTAAACTTCATTTCTTTTGTTTAATTTGCAGCCTCAGGGGTTCCGCTTCCACCTCCAGGTATTATAGCTTTCAATGCATGCAACTGAAACCTTATCAGACTCACTGATTCAGTAATTACTTTATCTTATTTCTGTCAACTAATTTGTGCCAATGAACCTATTATTATCAACTACGTCTCAGTCTCAAAGTACATTATTACTATCTAACTGTAATTAATTGGACAACCTGCTGGATATACCTGAAGTTACTTTATTATCACCAAACGAGGGTGAATTGTAGAATCACCGTAGCAAACCTTCTCTTTACTCATCAATTCATAACGCATATTCTCTTTCAATCAACAGGGCTAACTTCATATTTAAGTAATTAATAATTAATTGGTTGTTCGATGATAAACTTGGCAGGTCCGGCCTTGTTTGCGCCACCACCTGCTCCTCCTCCTCCTCACCACCGTCATGCTCCTGCTCATCCTCCTCGTCATCAACATGCTGCTGCTTTTCCTCCAGCTCTTGCTCCTCGTAGTCAACGAGGTAATGTTGCACCACCAACTTATTTATATTACACACAAAGTCATATAAAATCGAGCACGATGAAAGAAAAAAAATTATACATGCAAATTAGTTGTGATAAAAGTTCCAATGCTAAAAGCAGCCACTTAATTCTATCCTTTAGTTGCTAAAGCATCGGCAGCACCAACAGAAGTTGATCCACCTGTTGCAGCACCAATTGTAGAAGGAACTCCAGCTACTGCTGATGTTGAAAAACCCACAACATCTCCACCAAAATCATCATTAGTACCAAACACAACTCCTGCAGGGATCAGACCAGTGCTTCAAAATCCCCGCCCCAACACTTCAGCCGCTATTCCATCTTATTATATTTCCTCAAGCCTGCAATCTCTTAGTCTAATGCTTATTGCAGTTGTAGTTTTATTTATTGACAAATCAATGTATTAGAACCAAATCTGGTCCCTTTGTTTAGGGTCATCTTGCATACACTGGAATTTTTGTAAGCGGCCATTCAAGTCGTTATATGCATATGTCAGAAAAGTTTTATCAAGAAAATTTCTACATTATGATCATAAAGACAAAAAAAACAAGAAAAGTGATTTGGATTTCATGGACTCTTCTTTTTTTTTTTTTTTTGTTGGCAAGTACGTATTTTAATTACCAAGTGAAGAATTAAAAAGCAAAGTAGATAACAAAAAAGCTAGCAGCAACCTGGACAGAAGGCCCCAGGGTTGCTATACCACCGCACTATATAGCTACTACCAAATTCGTTCCACAGCTCCTATACTTACAGCAATACTAAGGAGAAATTAAGTGCATCAAGCCTCTTAACAAATTTAGCCTTCTTTTAATATTTATATTTTAAGAAGCCTCACAGGAAAAATGCGACGTTTGGACTTTAACTACTGTTTGGTTTAATATCTTATCCTGATTAATCATACTATTATTTATTATGTCAGTTTTATAACCAGGAAACATTTTGTTTTATCCTATAACTGTTGGTTTAATAATAGTATAATATAAGTTTTAATAAAATATATAAATAATTGAAAACAGACTCCAAACCAAGTAGGCCCTTGCCACACCATCGAAAGATGGATCTTGGGCCTTTCTCTTGTATGAGTTGCACAGCCAAAATCACGTAGAAATGGCGTGGGTTAGTCACTTTTTAAAGTGGTATTTACTTTTTTATCCAGTATTTTTAATGCTGAGCAAAAGTAACCACTATTCTATTAAAATTAATATGAAAAGATAGTGTTACCCTTTCTTCTATCTCTTTTCCTTCACAAACCCTCTATCAAAATTTTAAAACCCTTTCTCCCGATCAAAATTTCCCAAACTCCTCTCGTTACTTCTCTTCCACATGCAGTAAGTTCTTCCCCACTCTTGTTTCTTCTCTGAAAATTTGGGTATTCAAAATCAGTTGGGTGTTCAAAATATTTGTTGGGAAACACCTTTGTGAATTGATTCTACAGATTTGGACCATTTGTGATCTAATTTGCTAGGGTTTGTCGAAAATTTGCGAAGCCATTTTCTGGAGAAAGACGAACACCTGGGCTTTGTTGATTTCGTGAAAATTGAATCAAATTAGCTATTGGGATGTGTTTGTACTGCTATTGGGAAGCTATATTCCTTACTTGAGTTTGTTTTGTGGAGATTAAACGAGATCAAATTCAGTTTCTGAGATATCCTTAACTTCTGGACATTAAGCGAAATAAGTAAACGTTAGGACATTATTTTCTAAATGTCCTGAAATATTGAACTAGGAATCTGATATTGAGGACAAACATTTTTGAAATGTCCTTAACTTCTGGAAATTAAGTGAAACAAGTAAACGTTAAGACATAATTTTCTAAACGTCCTGAAATATTGAACTAGGAATCTAATATTGAGGACAAACGTTTCTGAAATGTCCTTAACTTTTGGATATTAAGCGAACCATGTCCTTAATATTTATACAACACTCATGAAGTTAAGGACACTATGTCCTTAATATTGACACTGCACACATAAAGTTAAGGACACCATGTCCTTAACATTTACACTGCACATATGAAGTTAAGGACATGATGTCCTAAAGTTAAACAACGAAAAGTGCAAATACATGACACTTTGTCCTTAATATTTACACAACATTCATGAAGTTAAGGACACCATGTCCTTAATATTTACCAATATTTATAAAGTTAAGGGCACTATGTCCTTAACATTTACATTGCACACATGAAGTTAAGGACACCATGTCCTAACAACAGAAGGTGCAAATACAAGTTAAGGACATTATGTCCTTAATATATACAATGCACACATGAAGTTGAGAACGCCATATCCTTAACATTTACACAGCATTCATGAAGTTAAGGACATCATGTCCTTAATATTTACACATCACCCATGTCTAACACAGGGGTATTTTTGTCCGAGCGGGTAAAAGATTATTAAGCACTGGCTAAAAAGTAAATACATCTTAAATAGTGGATAAAGAGTAAAGACACCTTTAAATAATGGCTAACCGTGCACCCCCCCTCCCCCCCCCCCCCCCCAAAAAAAAAAATCAATTCTCGTGGATGGGCCTTATGTCTGGAGTGTGTAGGTATAATGTCATGACCCAAAATCCACTATAGGCCGTAATGACGCCCAACGTCGCCGTTAGGCAAGCCAATGGTGAACTATCATGTTAATTATTCATTTTATTACTTATGATATTATAAATTTTATTATGTAAAGAAATTTAAGCATTGAAAATCATAGGTATATACATAATTAGTAAGATATAAAAATAAAAGATGACAATATTATGCAAATCTAGAAACGTAAACTAGAATATCCCAAAACTCGATGTCACAAGTGCATGAGCATCTACTAAGGAGTACAATAATAATACAACATCTGTCTGGATTGTAAAATTGACAAGATGAAGTAAATAAATATGATGGAGACTCTGTGGGCCACGACACGTAGCATGGAATGCAGCTCACCATAAAGTCCCCTCAGCAGCTGCGCCTACGCGCCAAGATGACCATCCAATGAACCTATTAGATCCTGCACATTAAGTGCAGAAGTGTAGCATGAGTACATAAATCAATGCATACCCAGTAAGTATCTAGCCTAACCCCGAAGAAGTAGTGACGAGGGACCGACAACGACACTTACTAGTGGTCCTATAAAATAATATAATAAATTATAAACAGATATGAAACACAACGGTAACAATGAGGTAAAAACTATAACTCACATTATCCTCCACATTTCTTTTGGCGATATAAATTTCTCACATCTCATATGCTATCTCAACATATCTGAAATATCAAGTGCAATCTCAAACGGATAAGGAATACCATCTAAATGACAGGTCTCAATCAAAGGGGAATCTCATGAATATTCGGACTCCTAGCGGTATCATGCACGATTATGCCGAGATCATACGGCCCGATCCAGAGTTGTGTGTACACTGCCGAGGGTCGACCAGAGCGAACCAGAGATGCATCTCAATATACTGCCGAGACATTCGGCCGGATCTACAGGAATAGAAAAAACTTATCGAATTACGAGCCACGTGTTTGCAACACAGGTGTAGGAGCATAAAGTAAACATGACCTTTACCGTGTATCAAATATCCCGCCAAATAACTCAAGGTGATAAAGCTTAGCCTAATATAGTTCCAATCAAATTTCAACTATAAAGTCAAGTAATTAAACTAGCAACTTGAGTTCAAATAATTCAAATATTACATGATAAAGTCCTAAGTCTACCTGGACATAAATATGCTTTTAGCTACGTATGGACTCTCGTCACCTCGTACGTACGTAGCACCCACAACTAGTAGCACATAACAATTTAATACCTACGGGGTAGTTTCTCCCCCACAAGGTTAGATAGGAGACTTATCTCGCTCCGAAGTTCCATAACCGGCTCCAATGCCTCTTTAACACCTCAAATCGGTGCCCATCAATCCGAAACTAGTCAAACAACATGCAAATCAATAAAAACATACTCCGACACTCGTAAGTAATCAATTTATAAAAATTTTCAACTCCACTCGAAAAGTCAACAAAGTCAACCCTCGGGCCATGTGCCCGAATTCCGAAATTTTTTGAAGATAAACATTACACAGAACACTGCGAACTCAAATATATAGTTTATTATCAATTTCATGTCCAATTTCGTGGTAAAAATTCAAAAATACAAATTCTAGATTTTTCTTCAAAACCTCACAGTTTCACCAATATTCATGTTCAAATCCATACATAATTTATGTATTTAACTCAATATAAGTGGGAATCATTTACCTTGGAATGGATGATGAAAATATCCCCCTCCAAGAGCTCCCAAAGTCGGCCAACCCAAGTGAAAAATGGGAGAAATGAGCTAAGCCTCGAATTAAATCAATGTTCTGCCTAGCTCCTTCCTTTTCGCGATCGCGAAGGCAAACAAATTTCAGCTGCTAAAATTGCTCTTCACGTTCGCGACTTAGATGTCACGTTCGCGGTGCTGTTGTTCACTGCCCTCCGCGGTCGCGGTCCCCAAGCTGAGTTCGCGAAGGCTTAACACCTGCCAGGTCCACCAGTCGCCTTCCCCCTACGTGAATGCAATACCAGTACGCGATCGCGAACAACATCCCGCCAAGCCTCGCGAACGCGAGCCAGGCTTCGCAAATGCGAAGGCTAATCTTCCAGCCCCCAACAAATCACCTTCCGCAATCGCAATCGCGAACCTCTAAACGCGATTGCGATGTACAAATTCCTCCCCAGATCCAGCTACTCTACGTGATCGCGATGCTTACCCGGAACACTAGAAACCAACAATGATAAAACAATGAGAATTTGTTTGAAACCATCCCAAAATACACCCGAGGCTCCCGGGACCCTGTCCAATCACACCAACAAGTTCCAAAACATAACATGAACCTGCTCAACACCTCAAGTCACACCAAACAATATCAAAACTACAAATCGACGATCAAAACCTTTGTTTAAACATTCAAACTTTCAAACTTCGCCAAACGCGTCCGAATCACACTTAAACATTCCGAAATGACGCCAAACTTTATGTACAAGTGACAAATTACAATACGAACCTATTCCAAGGCTCGAAACCCCAAACGGACATCGCTAACACCAAAGTCCACTTCAAATCAAACTTAAGAAATTCTAAAATCCTCTAAATGCCAACTTTCCACAATAAGCGCCGAAATGCTTCCGATCTACTCGAAACTCGATCCGAACCTATGCCCAAGTCCAAAATCATCATATGAACCTATTGAAATCTTCAAATCCCGATTTTGAGGTTGTTTACTCAAAGGTCAAACCTTGGTCACCTCTTCCAACTTAAAGCTTCCGAATTTAGAATTTTTCTTTCGAATCAACTCCGAACTTCCCAAAATTGAATTCCGACTACGCATACAAGTCATAAAACATGAAGTGAAGATACTCAAGGCCTCATACTGCCGAACGATGCGCTAGAGCTCAAAATGATCGATTGGGTCGTTACATTCTCCCCCACTAAAACATACGTTCGTCGTCGAACGTGCCAATAACTGTTCTGGAGTTGCCCAAAATCGTTGTTTAACACCTCGTGCACTTATCCGTGCCACCACAACCCATGTGAGCACATTAGCTCGAGCTAGACTGAAGATCCTTTCTGCTACCTTAGTCCACAAACCTTAGAACCAAATTCCAAGATCCGGAATTCTCTACGAGACATGCTTCTAACATACGAACACCGTATCAATCTCAACACGCTGCACCAAACATGATCATGCACCCATGCTGAAACCACACAATGCACCGCATAGTTCGTATGCCCACAATAACATCCTCCAATCGTAGAAGCAGCAAATTCACTAACCCGATGCCCGTAGTATACCTCATAACGCGTATAAGTCATGATCCAACCCTCGAAATATTGAAACGAAAAGCAACACGTAGAGGCTCATAACCATCTGCCAAATTAATAAATCATGGAGTCTCTTCGCTGGACAAGAACTATTTCCTCATTCTGAACTGATTATTGACATTTTCCTTCTAATATCCACTATATAATTTCGACTGCACTGATTTCAGGTCTACCAACCTCGTCTCATCCAGTACAAGTTGCTCGATAATAAGCCACCTCAGCCACTGTCTAAAACCTCATACGACGCCACCAATGCACTAACAAGCCACATTTAGAATATGACCAATAAGGGAAAATAAACTCTAGTAAAGAACTAACCAGCCACGTAACGAATAGGACAGTCAACCAAATACTACGTACCTATCTCAAAGATGAGAAACATAACACACAAGGTACATACAAGGAACCGTACCCAACATGATATCGTTGCGGTGCGCAACTCGATTTGAACATCATACTCGTGGTGTTGTGCCACCTGATCCACTCATAAAAATCAATAAGGAAATACCTACCGAGTCAATCTGCTCATACCCACAAAATGCCCGAATATCAACCACAAGCACGCCAAGTGCATAAATACAACCCGAATATCGACAACAAGCACGCGAAGTGCATAAATATAACCCTGGGGAGATAGATAGCGCCATGCGCTACAAATGCCAAGCACGACTAAGGTGCAATAAACGACCTGCATCTCAAGAGCCATCTTGCTCATATAACACCACAAGCTACATGGGATCACAACACATGTGCAAATAATCAAGCTGCCTCACAACCTACATGGCATAATAGACTATTACATAGAATAGTTGACGACATGAATAACATCCAACGCCCGAAGACTCCTCCACAAGCAATGCTATGCTGAATGAACATATACGACTAGATGTAGAGCATACATTCATATTAGATCTACTAATGGACCTCAAGGCAATTTCGATCATCCTACACTGGGCCAATAACCTTTCAAAGATCCACAATGACCTTATGTATGACACATAGGAACAGTCTTCCATTCCGAAACCAACTCCCACAGTCCACAACCAAAGGAATAAAGCGCCTCTAAGGCATAAACTCTCCCATTAGCGACAGTACCAGAATCTCCATACCTGATTTCAATCTCTAACAATCAAATGACTCACACTTATACGATCTTCTTATGGGATATACTCCCAAAACCTTCCGTACTAGGTAGTAAAATCTTAACATCAATGGCCACCGACCATGCTATTTTTATAATCTAGTCAAGCATCCAAATTTCAATACCCAATACTTCTTCCACAAACAAACCATCCTCAGGCTGCCCGAAAATCGCGCTTGCATACTCTGAGCATCTGAAATCCTCCCCCGCTCCTCCGAGCTCGTGACATTCTTATCAAAACTGAACCACAACCTTGATCCTCAACTTCAAATTTCCATACTGCTCACTGCACCTATCATGACGCTACATGAGAGTACAAGAATTTGATCATAACCCCTGACCACTAGTAGAATAAACACTTTATCGGGCTAGAACCCTTTCACTCAACTTATTAAAGAAGAAAAATTGCAAATTGCAACCCAATTCCCATAACCGCAGAAAATGCAAACCTTAAGTCGTGGTCTAAACCGCCATTACTCTTCCAAAATTTATTTACACATAACAAAGCCATTAGAATCAAATACCTCCAAATCAATCAAATTGCGGCGGTTGTCAAGCCCGTACGTACAACCACAAATTACATGTATAGCCTTAACACACTCAAGGAACTGATCATTTCCACAACCGTGTTGATTCAAACCATTACTAACTGACGCAACTTCTTCTAATTTACTCTTGACTTGCCTTCGAAACAACACTTCTATTCAAACAAACAACGAACCTCAAACAATACTCATCTTGAGTGACCCAAATCATGAGACCACACCGTCTCGAAGCCCATCAGCTGTTCTATACCCTCATCATGCACTCGATAGTATCTCTAATTGATACACCCGTTCAGAAAGACCTTCCACGAGTTCGAAGTTGTTTCTCTCATTTCTCCAACACTGCACCGCAAACCCGATGATAACATAGAAATTCCTCAAGTATTCTTCTCACTCTGCTGCAAAATCCAGTCCTCAGCCCCAGAACTAACCCAAAATCCTTAGACATGCTCTTTAATTCTTGAACCCACTAGAACCATTGATAGGAGTCACCCACTTTGACCTGGTCCCGACTATAACCAAACTCTGGTGTTCTTTTAGCACACGAACACTCCAAATGAAGCAACCAGATGAATTATGTTCCTTGTACATTGCAGCCACAAGTAGCATAAACTCTGAGTCATCCCAAAATCTACACATGAATTGATAAGGCGAAATATAGCACACATTCATCAAGTCCTTTGCCCGAATATCCCTTGATGTTTTCTTTTCCTTAGTCATAACAAATTCACTAGCGTACCGATGACCCGATATTGCCAAGGTACATAGCCACGTGACCCAATCGTAGACGGTGGGCTCCCCTACTTAGCTTTAAGCTACAATCACATAAATCCAGAATCCACACCAATTCCTTCTTCTCAATTACCATGATCTCGCACCATTAACCCGCCAAATTTCTCATAATCTCTTGTTGAATTTTTCATAAAACATTCCAGATTATCAGCCACAATTGCACATCCGACCTCCTGACAGTTGTACCATCTCCTTCAAGCGATCCAAGCTTACATCGCAGTGCATGCCTCCCATTGGGCAGAAAGTAGAACTCTTCGTGGGAACATCATAAAAATCAAGCAACCACTAACCCACTCACAGGAGATACCCCACCTGTGGAATTCCATATTGACATCTTCCAATGACATTTCCATGGTTACAACTACTACGAAATTAGTAAACCCTCCCTGAGCCCATGCTCATCCACTAGCTGTAAGAGTCTGCTTATTCCCCATTAGCATTAATTGAAGGTCCAACAATACGTTCCGAACTCGAAGTTATGTTGCATCCCAAAAGGATAATCAAGCTTTGACACCCCTCTTCATTCCAAGCAAACTTCTTTCCGCCATATTAAACCTTCCTCAATACATTAACCACCATCCCAAATGAAATTCGTAGACTTAGTCATTGTCCACCATGATCCCCAAATCGCTCTAAACTTTCACAAGGCATGTGGCTATCCTACTACAGAATCCATACGCTACTCTGCCACTCCCATTTCGGTTAAACCATCTCCTTAAGAAACTACTCAGCCTCTACTATTTTTACTTGACCTGCTAGCAATTCAACCACATTGAGACACCTCCCACCATGTAATTCCCCCTCCTTTGCTGCCAAAATACGGCCTCGAATCATAATCCACAGTAAAGATCATCTCTCTCGAGCCATCAACACTTGAAACACCATTTTGACTCTGAAGCCGCCCTACACCACCATCTTCGATAATCGCTAATTAGGAACCATTCCACAACACCTTGCCTTGCAGGAAATTCAAAGGAGACCATAACACCGATGAGCCTTAATGCGTTCCAACAAAGACGACGACACCACATCGCAATGAGAATTCCACACGTTTGAAAATATCAAGTCTTACTACTCCGTCAACCAAGGCCTGAACATCCATAGTCCAATTGCTTTTTCACCACTGGAATAAAATGCCGAACCTCTAAACCATGAACTGAGTAATCCTCCTTTCGAGTCATTCACTGCTGCGACACATAAATAAGCACCCTAACATTCACACTAATACTGTGCGATAACAACACATGAACATCATAATACATTATGCATAGCCTCGAAACCATTGGCAACACTAGCACTGAGGTGAAACGACAGAACATTCTTCCACAAGGCGACAAAATAATCCGCCTAAATACACAGGGGGAAAATATCTTGTACCTCATTTGCAACACCACTGTAACTCCTCGATGCCCAATTGATAACAATCACTCAACATCGCATAAGAATAAGTAGGAAGAAAATAAAGACATAAACTTCAATGGAATCAAATCGCACGATGAGGAACCAAGAAGGGAAGATCTCCTAACAGCCCGGTATTCTCTCGAAGATAAGTACAAACGTCTCCGTACCGATCCAGAAGACTCAACTAGAATTGAGCGTGACTCGTAAGACCTAAGTGAACCTAGAGATCTGATACCAACTTGTCACGCCCAAAACCCACTATAGGCCGTGATGGTGCCCAACATCGCCGTTAGGCAAGCCAACGGTGAACTGTCATGTTAATTATTCATTTTATTACTTTCAAAATCATAAGTTTTATTAGGTGAAGAAACTTACACATTGAAAATCATAGGTACATATATAATTAGTAAGATATAAAAATAAAAGATGACAATATTATGCAAATCTACAAACATCAATTAGAATATCCCAAAATCTAGTATCAAAAGTGCATGAGCATCTACTAAGGAGTAAAATAATAATACAACGTCTATCTGGAATATAAAATAGACATGATAAAGTAAATAAATATCATGGAGACTCTGTGGGATGCGACACGTAGCATGGAATGTAGCTCACCATAAAATCCCCTCAGCAGCTGCGCCTACGTGCCAAGATGACCATCCAATGAACCTGTCAGATCCTGCACATTTAGTGAAGAAGTATAGCACGAGTCCATAAATCAACGCGTACCTAGTAAGTATCTATCCTAACCCCGAAAAAATAGTGACGAGGGGTCGACATCGACACTTCCTAGTGGTCCAATAAAATAATATAATAAATTATAAATAGATATGAAATACAACGGTAACAATGAGGTAAAAACTGCAACTCACATAATCCTCCAACATTTTTTTTTGGCGATATAAGTCTCTCAAATCTCATATGCTACT
The DNA here is from genome assembly GCF_001879085.1 of Nicotiana attenuata. NCBI lineage: Eukaryota > Viridiplantae > Streptophyta > Magnoliopsida > Solanales > Solanaceae > Nicotiana > Nicotiana attenuata. The sequence goes on along the minus strand of NW_017672038.1, from coordinate 198,980 downwards.
CAACAGATCCGAAATATCAAGTGGAATATCAAAGGGATAAGGAATACCATATAAATGCCAGGTCTTAATCAAAGGGGAATCTCATAAATTTCGGACTCCTAGTGGTATCACGCACGATTATGCCGAGGTTGTACGGACTGAACTAGAGTAGTGTGTACACTGGTGAGGGTCGACTGGCGCGAACTAGAGATGCATCTCAATATACTAGCGAGGCAATTGTTCCGATCCACAGGAAAGGAAGAAACTTATCGAATTACAGGTCACATGTTTGCAACACAGGTGCAGGAGCATACAGTAAACATGTCCTTTACCGTCTATCAAATATCTTGCCAAAGAAATCAAGGTAATAAAGCTCGGCCTAATATATTTCCAATCAAATTTTAATTATAAAGTCAAGTAATTAAACTAGCAACTTGAGTTCAAATAATAAATATTACATGATAAAGTCCTAAGTCTACCCGGACATAGACATGTTTTTAGCTTTTACGGACTCTCATCACCTCGTACGTACATAGCACCCACAACTAGTAGCACATAACAATTTAATACCTACAGGGTAGTTTCCCCTTCACATGGTTAGATATGAGACTTACCTCGCTTCGAAGTTCCATAACCGGCTCCATTGCCTCTCTAACACCTCAAATCGGTGCCCATCAATCCGAGACTAGTCAAACAACATTCAAACCGATAAAAATATACGCTGACACTCATAATTAATCAATCTATAAATAATTTTAACTCTGTTCGAAAAGTCAACAACAGTCAACCCTCAAGCCACGTTCCCGAATTCTAAAATTTTTTAAAGATAAACATTAACCATAACACCACGAACTCAAATATATAATTTATTCCAATTCCATATCCAATTTCGTGGTCGAAATTCAAAAATATAAATTTTAGGTTTTTCTTCAAAATGTCACAATTCACCACTATTCATGTTCAAATTCATACATATGTAATAACCCAGCCGGTTGTTTAGAGTGTTGTAGTCTCGTTCCCCCATTTACTTCTTATTCTGTGCTCAATTGTTGATATATGACTTGCCGGGTTAATTGGTTTGGTTCCGGGGATGTTTCGGAATTAATTGTGACATTAGTCCCAAAGGTTGGAAGCTTAAGTAGAAAGAGTTGATCGGATATTGACTGACGTGTAACGACTTCGGAATGGAGTTTTGATGATTACGATAGCTCCGCATGGTGATTTTGGACTTAGAAGTGTGTCCGGACAGTGATTTGGAGGTCCATAAGTGATTTTGGCTTGCAATGGCGAAAGTTGGAGAAATGGAAGTTTGGAGAGTTGAAAGGTTTGACCGAGAGTTGACTTTGTGGTTACCGGGCTTGGATTTTGGTTTCGGAAGATGGAATAGGTCCATTGTGTCATTTATTACTTGTGTGTAAAATTTGAGTTCAATCAGACTTGATTTGATAGGTTTCGGCATAAAATGTAGAAGTTAGAAATTCATAAGTTCATTAGGCTTGAATTGATGCGCGATTCATGATTTTAGTGTTGTTTGATGTGATTTGATGCTTTAAGTGAGTTCGTATGATGTTTTAGGACATGTTAGTATGTTTTGTTGAGGTCCCGGGGGCCTCGGGTGTGATTCAGATCATGTTCGGCGCATTTTGAGCCTTGGAAGATTTCTGGTGTTGCAGGTCAGGTTTCCTTATACGTGATCGCGTGGGAAGGTCCACGATCACGTATTCTTATTTTGGGCAGCTGGAATTTTTGTGCTATGCGTTCGTAAGCGTAGGTCTGTGATCGCATAAGTTGGTAAAGCAATGAATCTCGAACGTGTGGGTCTAGTCGCATTCGCGAAAAGGAAAAGAGGAGATTGGGTTCACGCATGGTTGTTATTCGCGACCGCGTAAGAGTGTCTACGATCGTGTAGGTTAGGGTTTTCTGCGTTTGTGTGGGTCTATGTGCATTCACGTAGAGTTAATTCTTGGCAGCTTACTTTTGTGCTTCGTGATCTCGATTGAGGACTTTTGGGGAGCAGATTAGATTAAAATATCAAAAATGAGGGTTTGAGCCATATTCCACAATTTGATTTTGGGAGCTCGAATTGAGGTGATTCTTGGAGAGATTTTTAGAGAAGTGATTGGGATAAGTGATTCTAACTTGGTTTTGGTTAAATTACATGAATATATCATTATTTTCGTCATTTAATTAGTGATTTGGGTTGAAAAATTGGAAAAAATTGTTGAAACCTCCTAGGCTTTAATTTGAGGATTTGAAGGTCGAGTTGTTATCGGATTTGAGTAATTTTGATATGATTGGACTCATGGTTAAATGGGTATTTGGATTTTGTTAATTTTATCGGATTTCGATACGTGGGCCCGAGGGTTGACTTTTTTGACTTTTGACTAAGAACTTAACATTTTCATATGGAATTGATTCCTATAGCTCGTGTCGATTGTACCGAATTGTTTGTGGCTAGATTCAAGGCGTTCAGAGGCCGATTTGCGAGGCAAGGTCTTATTGGAGTAGAGATTTGCACAGTCTAAGGTAAGTAACACTTCTAAACTTGGTTCTGAGGGTATGAATTCCTAAATTACGTGTTATGTGGTTGATGTTGAGGTGACGCACATGATAGGTGACGGTTGGCACCGTAGGAATTGTGACTCGGTCGATTTCGTGAAACTGTGTAGTTGAATAATCTTGTTGTTATCCGTATATTCTCCATGTGTTAGAGAAATTGAGCTGCGATTCGTGTTAGAAATCATGCTTATGCTATATGCTGGCACTATTGGGACCCATAAAGGTCGCATTGCTGTTAAATTACTTGCTTAATTTGCAATTATGTACTCAATCATATCTATAATTCGCATATCATATCTTAGTCTCTGTTGCCATTTATTGATACTTTATATCATCATTGTTTGGGCTGATTTTCATGACAATGTGAGCCCGAGAGACTAGAGAGATTGATGAATGAGTGAGGCCAAGGGCCTCATTGTGAGGATATTTATGGGATCGGGCTGCACGCTGCATCAGACATTATTGATTCATGCCATGATTGGCTTATTATAGAGCTTGGGCAGGATTCGCCCCTCCGGAGTCTGACTTATGAGCAGTGAGCGCAGGTACCTACTGAGTGCGAGTGCGAGTGCCGAGAGAAAGTGCCGAGTGATTGGGAGGAATGAATGATTGTGAGGATGGAGTGAATGGGAGGACTGAGTGATTGATACTCTGAAAGTATGCGTATGATTTCATCATTGTTTTGTATTATAGTTGCATACATAACTGACATGTAGATATCGAGATGTATCATTTCTTATTCCAGTTACACTTGACATATCTTACTTGTTTGAGCTTTAACTCTTGAACTTGAAAGCATGTCTATATTTCAGTATATGGACTGTACTTATTAAGCTCGTCACTTCTTTCAGCCCAAAGGTTAGTTTTGTTACTTATTGGGTACATTGGTCGGTTGTACTCATCTACACTCTATACTTCGTGTGCAGATCCAGGTACTTCTGGGTACGATGGTTCCTGACTTTGGAGCTTTTATTCAGTTCGGAGATCCTCGAGGTAGCTGCTTTGGCTTCCGCAGTCCTTGAATCTCCTCCTTTATCTTTTAGTTCTATTTGTACTGTTCTCCTCTCCTGGATAGTGTTTCAGACTATGTTATTGTATAGATGCTCGTGTACTCGGTGACACACCGGTGTTTGTAGAGTTGTGTAATGAGTCGCGGTATTTTTCATATCAGCTATTTTAAATTTTTTACTCTTAAGCTTAATTTATTATGTTTTCGAATTTAAAAAATGCGTGGTTTATTATGTATGTCGGCTTGCCTAGTATTGCGATAGGCGCCATCACGACATGTGAGATTTGGGTCGTGACAAGTTGGTATCAGAGCCTAGGTTACATAGGTCTCACGAGTCTTGTGTAGGGTTAGTAGAGTCTTGCGGATCGGTACGGAGACGTCTGTACTTATCTTTGAGAGGCTGCCCAACCATTAGGAAAACTTCACTTTCTTGAATTCTTGTCGTGCGAATTTGTTGATTCCGGAAACTAAACTTCTATTATTCTATTCTCTCATAGACGGTAGGACACATGCTACCGGATCGAGCGGACGACCACCAGTACCACCAGCTATGGCCACGAGAGGCCAGGGCCGCGGTAGAGGCCGAGGTGCAGCTCGTACAATAGCTAGAGCTGCACCTGTAGACGCACCGTCACTCCAGATCAGGAGCAGATTCCAGATGTGGTTGAGCCAGTGGGACCAGCTCAGGAACCAACTGTGCCCATTGTGATTCTAGGTGTTCAAGATGCTTTGGCCCAGATATTGACTGTTTGCACTAGCCTTGCTCAGGCAGTTTCTATTCAGACCGTGCCAGTAACTTCTCAGGCCGGGGGAGGTACTCAGACTCCCGCCGCCCGTAGTCCACAACAGGTGGTGCATGGACTTTAGACATTGGGAGTACTACCACCACAACCGGTTGCAGTTTCTCAGGCCCAGGTGGGTCCCATTATGAGTGATGAGGAGCAAAAGAGACAGGTTTGGTAGGCTCAAGCCTCCATCATTTAGTGGGGCTGAGTTAGAGGATGCTCAGGATTTCTTGGATAGGTGCCAGCGGATTCTTCGCATGACGGGTATTCTGGAGACTAGTGGAGTCTCATTTACTCCTTTTCAGCTAAAGGGGGAAGCTTTCAGATGGTAGGAGACCTATGAGCGGAGTAGGACAGCCGATGCTGCACCACTTTCATGGCACGAGTTCTTCATTCTCTTCTTGGAGAAGTTTGTGCCACCGACCCACTGAGAGGAGTTGCATAGGCAGTTCAAGCAGCTATGCCAAGAGGGTATATTTGTGACCCAGTATGAGATGATATTTTCAGAGTTGCCTCGTCATGCGATCTGGTTGGTTCCAAATGAGAGGGAGAGGATTAGGAGGTTCATTGATGGCCTCAGCTATTAGTTGCATTTTGTTATGACTCAGGAGAATGCATCAGGTGCTAGGTTCGACGAGGTGGTTGATGTTTCTCGACTGCTAGAGTTGGTCCGTAGTCAGGAGCATGAGGAGAGGGAGGACAAGAGGCCCTGTGGTCTGGGTGGTTTTAGCAGTGTTACTTCTGGCGGGCAGTCCTACCACATCAGGGGTCGTCCTTATATGCCCGCTCAGATGGCTCGTCTAGTTCATCGTGGTGCATCAGCTAGCCATGGTTCATACAGTGCTCGTCTGGGTCAGTCATCTCTCAGTGCTCTCCCAGCTCAAAGTTCATCCCGTGCTCTATCGGTTCAGGGTTCATTTGTGCCAGGTCCCTCTAGTAGTTATTCTGGTACTCGGGGCGCGATTTAGTCTCCACCATCACCACTGGGGAGTTGTTTCGAGTGAGGGGAGTTTGGGCATGTGTGTAGACAATGTCCCGTCGCTCAGGAGGTCAGTTCACCATGGAGGTCAGGCTATGACTTCCACACCAGTTACTTCACCACCCACCGAGCCAGCTTAGGGTGGGGCTCAGACAGCTAGAGGTCGCCCTAGAGTGGGAGGCCGATCAAGTGATGGTCATGCTCGATTCTATGATATTCCTGCAAGGCCAGAAACTGTTGCTTCAAAGCAGTGATCACATGTATTGTTGCAGTGTGCCACAGAGATGCTTCCACATTATTTGACCCTAGTTCTACTTATTCCTATGTATCATCCTATTTTACTCGTTATTTTGATATGCCCCGTGAGTCCTTAGTTTCCCGGCATGTGAGATTTAGGTCGTTACAACATAATTCATGTATTTAACTCACAATAAGTGAGAATCATTTACCTTGCAATGGATAACGAAAATGTCCCCTCAAAGAGCTCCCAAAGTCGGCCAACCCAAGTGACAAATTGGAGAAATGAGCTATGTCCCAAATTAAATCAATACTCTGCCCAGGTCCTTCAGCTGCCAAAATTGCTCTTCGCGTTCGCCACTTAGATGTTGCATTCGCGGTGCTACTAATCATTGCCCTTCACGTTCACAGTCCCTAAGCCGCGCTCCCAAAGGCTTAACACCTGCCAGTTCAACCAGGAACCTTTCCTCTACACGAATGCGATATCAGCATGCGGTCGTGAACAACATCTCACCAAGCCTATGCTAACGCGAGCCACGCTCCGCGAACAAGAATGCCAACCTTCTATGCCCAAAAAATCACCTTCCGTGATCGCCAACCCCTAAACGCAATCGCGATGCACAAATACCTCCCCAGCTCTAGCTACTGTCACGACCCAAAATCCACTAAAGATCGTGATGGCGCCGGACACCACTGCCAGGCAAGCCAACACTAAATAGCTAATTTATTTCTTATTTAACACTTTAGAAATCATAATTTCCTTTGATTAAATAGTGAAATATAGACTTTATAGAGTAAATAATAATGTTTTTAACAATTTCAATACTGAACAACCCGTAATCACCCAAAACACGGTGTCACAAGTGCATGAGTATCAACTAGTAGATAAAATTAAATACAGCATCTGTTAGGAATACAAATTTGGACAGGAAAGAAAATACAAATACTCTGAAGAAGACTCTGCTGGCTGCGGATCGTAACATAAGATGCAGCTCACCTAAGTCCCTGTATCAACCACGCTGTTGCGCCCACAAGGCCACTAAATGTATATGTTCCTGTACAACAAAATGTACAGCAAGTGTAGTATGAGTACGAAGACAACGCGTACCCAGTAAGTATCCAATCTAATCTCGAAGAAGTAGTGACGAGAGGTCGACTCCGACACTTACTATGGCCAACAATAATATACCGATAATATAAATAAATCATGGATTTTATAAAAAAATGACTTTAAACTCAATAACATGAACAAGTAAATAATTCTTTTGTTAATAGGAGATTTCAACATTTATTTTCACCGTTTATCATTTGTATCTCAGGTCAATGAAGCAAAATCAATTATTGTAGATTTCAGAGCAACCAATTAAATCATGCGCAATCATGCAGAGGTCGTATGACCTGATCCAACTTAAATGTTTAAACTGTGCACTGCCGAGGGTCGAACGACACGAACCATAGATGCATCTATTAAATCTGCCGTGGCGTTCGGCCCGCTCCACAAAAAGATAAACACATTCAAACAACCAAATCAAGAATCTATTAAGGGGCAATTATTCAAGGAAATGCCAATTTTCATTTAACGACCAAGAAAACGAATTTTATCCTTTTTAAAATTCCTTTACCAAGTTCAATGTGATTTAAGCAATCAATTTAACAAGAAGGTTGCAAACATCGCAAGTATAGCAGTATTTGTGTCCTAGACTACCCAGATTTAAGCATAATAATAGCCACGCACGGACTCTCGTCACCTCGTGCGTACGTAGCCCCCACAAATAGAAGCACATATTGAATTATTTCACCTATGGGGTTAATTTCCTATTACAAAGTTAGAAAGGAGACTTACCTTGCTCTGAAGTTCCATTGCCGGCTCCCAAGCTTTTCAAACAACTCAACTCGGTGCTCAACGCTCCAAAATTAGTCAATAAATGTGCGAACCAATGAAAATATACTCTAATACTCATAACAATTAAATTTACTACAATTTTCCAACTCCGCTCCAAAATAAAATTCACCCTCAAGTCCATGTGCCCGGATTCCGAAAATTTTCGAAGATAAACTTTACCCATAACACCACGAACTCAAATATATAATCTCCAAATTTCATGCCCAAATTCATGGTCTAAATCCAAAAATACCAATTTCTAGGTTTTTCTACCAAAACCCCAAATTTCCACAAATCTCCATGTTTAACTCCTTAGAGAATCCATGTATTTAACTTGCAATAGGTGGGGATCACTTACCTTGTGTTGCTTGATGAAAATACCTCCCATTTTAAAGAAACCTCACTGCCAGCCGACTTTCGCACCTGCGGACAAACAGACACTTCAGCGGCTCCACAGGTGCGGTCAAAATCCCGCTCTTGCGGTCCTCACTGCCCAGCCAAAGCTCGCACCTGCGGACAAAAAGGCCGCATCTGGGCAAATCACTTTTGCGATGGACAGTGCGCATTTGCGATAGTCTTCGCTTATGCGCCTCCCTTGGCCGCTTCTACGGCTCCCCACCTGCGGCCAAAACCTCGCAGGTGCGTTACACCAGATACTAGCGGCCTCAGCTCTTCCTCAATTCCAAATTCGATCCGTTAACCACCCGGAATCCATCCGAGGCCCCTGGGACCCCTTCCAATTATACCAACCGGTTCCAAAATATAACGCGGACCTGCTCGAGGCCTCAAATTATATCAAACAACACCGATTTCATGAATCGCACCCCAATTTAAGCTTTATGAACTTTAGAACTTCAAACTTCTTCATTTGATGTCGAAACCTATCAAATCACGTCTGATTGACTTTAAATTTTGCACACAAGTCGTATTCGACATTACGAACCTACTCCAACTTCCGAAATCGGAATCCGACCCCGATATCAAAAAGTCCACTCTCGGTCAAACTTCTCAAAAACCTTCAAATTTCTGACTTTCGCCAAATGACCCCGAAATGACCTACGGACCTCCGAATCCACATCCGGACGCGCTCCCAATACTAGAATCACCATACGGAGCTACTCCCAGACTCGGAATCCCAAACAGACATCGATAACATTGAAATGCACTTCAACCTAAATTTATGAATTTCTTCCAAAATGCTAACTTTCACAATAGGCGCTAAACCGCTCCCGGGTCATCCAAAATCTGATCAGAACATACACCCAAGTCCGAAATCATCATATGAACCTGCTGAAACCTTCAAATCCCGATTCTGAGGTCGTTTACTCAAAAATCCAACCTTAGTCAATTATTCCAATATAAAGTTTCCGAACTGAGAATTTTCTTTCCAAATAAACTCTGAACTTCCGAAATTCAATTCTGACCACACGTACAAGGCATAATACCTGAAGTGAAGCGGCTCATGGCCTCAAACTATTGAATGATGCGCTAAAGCTCAAAACGATCGGTCGAATCGTTACAGCTACTCTACACAATCGCTTCCCTTTACCCGCGATCGCGATGCTTACAAGGAACACCAGAAACCAGCAATGGTAAAACAAGGACAATTTATCCGAAACTATCCTGAAGCACACCTGAGGCTCCCCGGACCCCATCCAATCACACCAATAAGTCCCCAAATATACCACGAACCTGCTAGAGGCCTCAAATCACACCTAACAATATCAAAACTATGAATTGACGGTCGAAAACTTTCTTTGAACATTTAAACTTTCAAACTTCACCGAACACGTCCAAATCACACTCGAACATTCCAGAATAACGTCAAACTTTACGTACAAGTCACAAATCATGATACACTTCAAATCAAACTTAGCAAAATTCTAAAATCTTCAAAATTTTAACTTTTCACAATAAGCGCCGAAATGCTCCTGGTCCCAATCCTTTCTCATCTCTTCAACCTAAAGCTTCTGAATTTAGAATATTCCCCCCGAATCAATTTTGATCTTCCCGAAATTCAATTCCGACTACGAGTAGAAGTTATAAAATATGAAGTGAAGCTACTCAAGCCCTCAAACCGTCAAACAAAGCGCTAGAGCTCAAAACGACCGGTCAGATCATTTTAGAGAATCTCACAAATAGGATATTTTTTTTGCCATTATTGATTTTTTTAATCCCGGTTATAAAAGTTTTGAGAAATAGTTCGGGGACAGATTTTAAAGCACACTAGCCAGAACTTTAGCAAGTTATGGTGAGAGTTAGGATTTGTGATAAAATTCTGACGATCACCATAATTTTCAGTTACAATATTGAAAAATCTGATGGTCTTCAGGATTTTGCACAAATTCATTCAGATCACCAAAACTTTTCAGCATTGTGGTTGCATTTTTGGTGCTCCAAAATTATAGCGATTGCCAGAATCGCTTCCCAAAACTCTAACATGTGTCTTTCAAAAATTTGGCGATTGCCAAAACCGCTTCCAAAATTCTGACCAGCGTGCTTGAAAATTTAACTGAGACTATTTTTTCATGACTTTTTATAACGGGATCAAAATTTCAGTGGTCCAAAAATGATAAATCCAGTGTAATTTTTAGGATTGCAGACCTTCTTTGTGGGCCCTTTTGCAAAAAATTACAAGAATTTGCATGGGATGTCCCCACGCTGACATGATATTTAATAATTATCCCATTTTATAAACTTTTTGTGTTGTTTTATTTATATAGTACACCGTGATTGAATTTTTAACCTTTTAGAATTTTTAGTTAAAATTGTCCCTTAGTTATACGTCTAACTTTGTCCCACTATATATTACCTTGAGCACTTATTGTCCATTAATTTTACTGAACTTGAGCAGTTTTAGTCTACCAAACAATAAAATCAAATGCTTTTGAGTGGGTATTATTAATTTTTCTCCCAATTTGCCTCTTGAATCCATAAAATAAGAACCCAACTTTCCAGTGTAAGAAGAAAGCTCCAATCAATGTCGAATAACTTGAGTGGATTCTATAAGAAAGACATTTAACGTCTTATACTTTCTGGAAGGAACTCTACTTTCCCTTATATTTGGGAATAATGCTGATAGTTATGTGGATTTACAAAGGTGAATAATGTTTTTCTATCATTGTTGTTAGGTTAATGAATTCAGAAAAAAGAGCAAAATATATATATATATATAGAGAGAGAGAATGTATTATGAAAAAATCAGACACATTTTTTGAGTATAATTAATGTTTGAAATAATGAAAAATATAATTACCTCTTCCACCATATGAGTTAATAAATATGCTTTTAGCAGCAAGTCTAACTTTGTCTTCTGGTCTTTTATTCTTCTAACTTTGGATTGAAAGAGAATAGTAGAGTACATAGAAAAAAAATAAAGAAAATTACAATATGTATCTTCAAATTCTACAGCCTCTTCCCAACCAAAAGGCATGGTGGATGAGATTTTCTGCTCCAGTGGATTTTATCAGATCAAGCAATGAGGAACTTTTTTCTAGCAACGAGGATTGACTCAACAGAATGAGTACTGAACATTCACTTTACCCATGTGACTCTCTCAAACCACGTTAATTTTTGGTTTTCTGGTTATTCTGTTAAATTGACTAAAAATGCTTCACTTTTGTAAAGATAAAGGACAATAAATACTCAAAATAATATATAAAGGATAAAGTTGTACCAACTACTAAAAACAAGGATAATTTTAGCTAAAAAGTCTAACCTTGGTCTTTAATGTATTAGGGTTGGTGTATTTTGGTCCTTGATGTATGCATCCTAATGGATATGGTCCTTAATGTATAGAAAAAGTGCATCATTTTGGTTTTTAACCCTAAAGGCTAATTTTTTTTAAAAGTTCTGTTAAGTTTAACCCTTCAAAAAAAAGAAAAAAGAATGCTAACCTCATCTCTGTTAGCTCTGGCGAAAGAGCTTGCAACGACCCAACCAGTCGTTTTAAACTTTAAGATTCCGTTTAGTGATTCGAGGTATTGAGTGGCTTCATATTGTGTATTATGACTTGCGTGCATGGTCGGATTTGATTTTTGGATGTTTTGGAATAAATTTGGCTGACTAATTCTCACTTTAGAAGTTTAAGTTGAAGATATTGACCGAGGTTTGACTTTTGTAAAAACGACCCTGTAGCGGTGTTTTGATGACTTTGATAGGTTCGTGCCGTGATTTTGGACTTGGGCGTATTCCTGGAATCAAATTTGGAGGTCCGTAGGTTGATTTGTGTTATTTTGCCAGAAGTTAGCAATTTAAAGGCTTATAATTATTATAAGTTTGACCGTAGGTTGACTTTATAGCTATTGTGTTTGGATTTCTATTTCAGGACCAGGAATAGGTTCGTTTTGTCATTTGGAAATTGTCTGCAAAGCTTTGCGTCATTCTGAGTTGATTTGATAGGAATCGGATGCGTGGTTATGTTTTTAGATGTTCTTGAGCTTCATCTTGATTTCATATTTGGAGGTCTGATTCGTAGTCTCGGATGTTATTTTGATGATTTGATCCCGCGAGCGAGTTTGTGTTATATTATTAGACTTGTGTTGATGTTTGGTTTGGATCCCCGAGGGCTCGGGTGAGTTTCAGACGCGTTTTGAAATTTTTGGAAGAGTTTTGGAAATAGCTGGTGTGATCAGGTTTTGGAGGTCTCGCATTTGCGAGATATGTGTTGCATTTGCAATATTAGGCTAAGTCTGCAAGGTTCACACCTTGTGTTCGCATTTGCGAAGGGGGTTCGGGCATAGCATTGATCACATTTGCGATCATTTTGATCGCTTTAGCGATGGTCCAATGTTCGCATTTGTGAACCAGTCGTCGCATTTGCGATGACAGCAGGGGTGTGAGGAGTTTCGCTTTTGCGATAGTTTCTTCGCATTTGCGAACCCCAGGTCAGATTTATGACACTTGCGACTGGACAAAAAGCTGAGAGACGAGATTTTAAGTCTCATCTTGAGAATGAAAGTGAAATTTTGAGAAACTATGTCTATTTTTTGAAAATGAGAATTTGAGTTTTGAGAGTCGATTTGGACTCGGATATTTAAACTAAACACATGTATAGACTCGTGGGGGTTGTGGGTAGTCAGAATCTACCCTTGGACTCGAGTTTGGACGGGCTGGTCCAGGGTTGACTTTTGTTGACTTTTGAGAAATTGTGCAAAGATCATAGCTATCATTAGTGAAATTGATTTCTCTTGCATTATTCGATATTATTAAGTCGATTTTAGTTAGATTTGAGTCGAGCGATGGTGAATTGTTAAGGAAAAGCCATTTTAGAGTATTGTATCATGGCTTTTGAGGTAAATATATTGCCTAACATTATGTGGGGGAACTACCCTGTAGGAATTGGCTTGTTTGCGCTATTTGAACTACGTTATGTGGGGGAACTACCCCTGGAGTGTGTACCTGGCTTATATGTGGAAATTTGACCGTTTAGACTCTTAGGTTTCTTATGCGCATTAAAATGATGTTGCCTTAACATGTAATATCCTCCATTACTAAATTTACCTTTACATGTCTTATTTGAAGTTGATTCGTTCATGTTCTACCGTTTATTGTCAAATATACCCTTATATGCCTTAATTGATGTTGTTGCCTGTTTTATTGCCATATTATCTCTTCCATAGTTTATTATCCTTAATTGAAGTTATATGTTACCTCGTCCATTGTTGAAGTTACTCTTATTGGAAATTATTTTTACATGCCATCTTTCTTATTGTTAACTATTCTTATTTGTTATTGTTGTTGCATGTTATCTCTCTCAATTTTGAGTTATTTGAAGCCATTATTACTTGTTATGTCTTTTGTGAGCTTATTCTTCTATTTCATTGTGTTTTCATAATTCTTGTATTGTTTTACTTGCCGTACCTCTGTGTCATTGTTGTTTATGTTATACTCAGTGTTGTTGATTAGAGGGCTATGTGTGGTTGTGGTATTGAAATTATTTTGAGGAAATTTTGTGGCATATGGGCACATGTGGTGCGAGTTGTTATATTGTGTTCTTATGTTACTAGCACACGTGACATTTTTGAAAGAATTGTCGGGGTGTTTGCACGTGAGTTGTCTGAGTGGATATGAGATATTGTCACTCCCCTTAGCACGTGAGTTATCCATGCAGATATGAGGTATTAATGGTATTGGCACTGAGTTGTCCGTACAGCACGTGAGTTGCATATGCGATTGTGATTGTAATGTGGGCACAAGATGCCAAGTGATTAGGGTTCGTGATTTGGGACCCGTGGTTTGTGATTATGAGGTGTGGTACCTCGGGGAAATTCTTGAATAAATCATGTGTGAAAGCGGTTGTTTTTATTGGGTAGTTACTAGTTTTCCTTTACTTTGTTTCACCGGGCTTAAACTACATTCTGCCCACTTCACGACATTATTACCTGTTGGTTCCTTCTTGTTATTTGTTGTTCTAGTTCTTATTGCAAGTATTGTAACATTATAATTACCATGTTTAGCTTTATATTGTTCCCTGTTAGTTTTATATTCATAATTGTATAGGTTATTATGTCTAGTAGGTGTCTTGACTCTCCCTCATCAGTACTCCACCGAGGTTAGTGTTGATACTTACTGGGTACCACCGTGGTGAACTCAGGCTACTTGTTGCACATTTTTGTGCAGGCCCAGGTACTTGGGAGCGTGCTGGTCATTAGATAGTGGATCGAGTATTGCCGTGGAGACTAGGTACCATCACGAACCCTAAGGAGGGATTTGAGGTTGTGACAAGTTGGTATCAGAGCTCTAGGTTCATAGGTGCTACGAGTCATAAGCAAGTTTAGTAGAGTCTTGCGGATCGATACAAAGACGTCTTTACTTATCTTTGACAGGCTACAAAACTATTAGGAAAACTTCACTTCTTTCATTCATATCGTGAGAGTTTATTGATTTTAGAGTTTGAGCCTTTGTCATTGTATCTCTCACAGATGGTGAGAACAAGAGCTACAGATACCGATGACGCTGCCCCTAGAGCCGGTGTTGTTAGGGGCCGGGGCAGAGGCTAAGGCAGAGGTCGAGGAGGAGCACGTGCTACAGCTAGAGCACCTGCTAGAGCATCAACTGAGGAGCCTGTTGCTACCCTAGGACTTCAGGAGACTTTAGTGCAATTCCTGAGCATAATTGGTACATTGGCTCAGGCGGGATTGATTCCGGTTGCACCGGCTACTTCACAGACCGGGGAAGGAGCTCAGACTCCCGCTGCCCGTACTCCAGAGCAGCAGGTCCATATTGGTCACGTTTCGGGTGTCATGCCAACACAGCCTCTTCTTTCGGTTCAGTCTGAGGTCAGCTAGGGGCAACTGAGGAGGATCAGCTGAGACTTGAGAGGTTCAAGAAGTATTGTCCTCCTACTTACATTGTCTTAGCTACCGAGGATGCGCAGGCTTTTTTGAGAAATTCCATCGTATTTTCCGCACCATGGGTATTGTGGAGACGAGCGGAGTTGCTTTTACTACGTTTCAGTTGTTTGGAGAAGCATATCAGTGGTGGCAGGTTTATGAGGAGGGTAGGCCAGCGGATGCAATATCACTCACATGGACTCAGTTTTTAAAGATGTTATGAGGGAGTTTGTTCCTTAGACCCTTAGGGATGTGTGGCGCACAGAGTTCGAGCAGCTACGCCAGGGCACTATGATAGTATAGAAGTACGCCATCAGATTCGGTGAGTTATCCCATCACGCACCTGATTTGGTTTCTACAGTGAGAGAGCGAGTCTGCAGGTTCATTGAGGGGCTCAGTTATAATATCCGATTCAGCATGGATCGGGAGTTGGAGATGGATGTTCTGTAGTAGGTGGTAGAGATCGCTCACCGTATAGAAAGCATGCAGGGCTAGGAGAGAGAGGGCAAGGAGGCTAAGAGGCCTCGTGGGCTGGGAGGATCTACTGATCCCTATTTTGGAGGTAGGGTACATCACGGTAGAGGTTTTGTAGGTCAGCCAGTTCAGTTTGCACTTCAGGCTTCACACGGTGTTTGAGATTTCCATGGGTCCCAGAGTACCCATTGGACAGCTTCCACAGCCTTTCCAGCAGAGAGGTTTCTTTGAGCGTGGGGATACCAGCCACATGGTGAGAGATTGTCCCAGATTTCAGATAGATGTGTCCAAGCAAGTTATTCAAACTATGAGTTCCGTTCCAGTTACTACTATACCTGCACCGCCAGCTAGGGGTGGAGATCAGGCGGGTGGAGGTTGCCTTTAAGTGGGAGGACGATCCCATTGTTATGCTCTTCCTGGTTAGGCATGGGCTAATGCACCAGATGATGTCATTAAAGGTATCATTTCGATTGATTATGGAGATGCATTTGTGTTATTTTGATCTGGTCCCATTGATTGGTAAGATTCATCTGACCTTGCCTCAAATATGGTCATGTTTTGTGATTCTAGTATTATGTTCACGTGTTCACGTAAGTTGGGGAATTCTTTTGTGATAGCCCGTGTCTATCGTTCTGGTTTGGTTGCTATTGTAGGTCATGAGGCTTGGGTAGGCTTTCTGTTAGCTAAATACGGTGGGATTTGATGTGATTTCTGGATGGTTTGGCCTACTTGTGGTAGGGTGCTTTACAGGTATGGGAAGCTATTACGTGATGTGGTTTTGTTTCTACGAGATTGAGTTAGTAGATGGGTTTAGTTTCTGAGATGTCTACCTTACTTGTGATTCCGAGAGAAGGATTGAGACCTGGTATTCTTTGTGAATAGGTGTGGTTTTGCCAGACTTTTTACCGCGGTGAGGTTATATTAAGGTATACTTTGTTGTGGTTGTTGCGTATTTCTTGCTTATTCCTTGCGGATTGGATTTACAGTATGGTATCAGTGGGGAGTTGTGCCTGTTTGGGTTGTTAACAGTTCTCTCACATGATCCAATTTTCATATTCAGTCGTATTCGAGTTATGCTTATTGGGTTTGGAATACGATGTGTGCCTAGGTGGCATTCAATGTGGCTTGTTGACCGGATGAGTATTTATGAGTTTCGCGTCTTTCTTACATTATTTTCAGCATTGTGAAGGTTTGGGACAAGGTTCTAGTTGATATGAGGCTATTTGCCGGTACAAGGCTTGGTAATGGGTAGCTATTGTGGTCAGAGTTGACGCTATGGGCATGTGGATGATGTGTCATGTGATCCACGTCCAATCCGCACTCAATAGTGAATGAAAACGGTCATTGGAAGAGTAGTACTCAACAAGAGTCGGGGTCGAGTTCCATAGGGAGTTTAATATGGGTGCTAGGGGTATACACTTGACGAAAACAAATGGAACAACTAGATTGCACTTCCAAACAAAGGGTTTTGATTTCTAATTCTAATTTTATTCTAACAATTATAAGCTAAGAGAAGAAACTAGAAAGCGAATGATTGTTTTTTGTTGTTTTTCCAAATAGTTAAAAAGCCTAGGGACGTGACCTTAATCTAGGTGTTTGCCTAATGAGTTAAATACGTTAACACTTGTTTTATTGATCGAGGTGTATTATAGCTCTCAACTCTACGTTGCCTACTCAGTACCTCTCGATCATAGAGTGATTTTGCCCAATTTGGCTTTCTCAAGACCAAATGAGTATCAAGCTAAATAGTTGATATGAGCTCAAGTCAGGTTCTCACTATCTCTAGGTCAAACCTTTTAATTAAGCTAATCAAATCCTTAATTTGCCCAATTTCTTGTTAGCCAAGTTTTCCTAGAGTAGGTCTCTCTTTCTCAGGCAAGGACTAAGTCAAAAAGGCATGAATCAATGTTTGCAACCATTAATTCTAAAATTAAAGCATAAACTAGGCTAAATAATAAACACCCAATTATAAACAAGAATTACATTAAATAACCATAAGGTTTACATACTAGGGTTGGGTCACAACCCTAGTAAGAATCTAGCTACTCATAGTGAGAAATGAAGAAAACAAAGAAGAAATACTAATTAAACTCATAATCTAAGGTTAAAATGACAAAATATGATGTTTAAATCCTAAATATTCACAAACTTTCAAAAATAAAAAAAATACAACAGCTTAAGTAGCTCAAACATCGAAACTTGACCTAAAATGTGATTCTCGTCTATTTATAGTGGCACAAAATTTGCTGACAAAAATGCCCCTCGGGAGGTTCTGCAGCCGCACAATTCCCTGTGCATTCCGCTGATTGCTTCAGCTTGCAGGGACTTGGATTCTGCAGCCGCACAATTTTTGTGTACAGCTGCAAAGCATCTTCTGCGGCCACACATGGAATTGTGCGGGTCGCACTTCAGGCAAGGCTTCAAGTCTTGGTCATTTGCACACTCTAAACTTTAAATCATTTGTCAGTACAAACCTTGTTCTGCGTCCGCTCAAATCATGTGCGGTCCGCACATCAACTTAAACTCTGTTGGGCTTCTTCAATTGTTCAGCGGCCGTAGAGGGAATTCTGAGGTCCGCACTTTCTTCTGCGGCCGCAAAAATCCTTCTGCTGACGGTACTTCTTATGTCCTCGGCCCCTTCTTGCCTTGTGAGTCAAAACACTCCTTTTTGAGTAGGATTTATTCATGACAGCCCAAGTTTCCAATATTCCTATAATTTTCACGCTTTCATTAGTTTTGGGAACATAAATCGATACTTTCGGACTAAAATAGAAGCAAAAGGTGCTATCAAGTGGTCAAAATCCACACTTATCAATTCCCATAAACTTAAGTCTTTGCTTTTCTTCAAGAAAATAAATTAGTTCCCACATCCTCAAAGTTAAAGGTCATATTAGCAAGTCAATAATGAGCCATTCATACATCAGTTGGGACCAAATATTACCCACACTACTCATGCATTATCAACAAGTTAACGAGTCAAATATTCATGCACATATAGTCCTAATGTGACATTTGAGCTTCAAGAATTGACTTTACTCATCAAGGACTCTTGTTCTATCATGTAGGTCATGGTAGACTCCAAAATCTTCCTCCTCTACTTTCCATTTTCCAAGCTCACTTAAGAAGTTAGCACTCAATCTTAAGATTCATGAATGGTTCACTCATCTTTCACAAGAGAATGTCACAAGTGCGGCTTCAAGTACCATAGGCTTTCCCCTCATGTAAATCACCACTGATGTAAGCTCACTCGGTTCGAAAAATAGGACTTCTTTCGGGTTGTAATGAAGGCTTTTGGATTAGGGTAGGATACCATATGGGTAAGTGATTACACATTTTCTTAAGCACTCCACATTTTCATTTCTCGGTACACAATTACCAATTGTTAGAGGCATTTTCTTTTTATTAGGGACTAGAGAGACTTGACATCACTCTTTCTTGTTCATTTCATACTTTTTCTCCCTTTTGTACTCATGTTAGGGATCATTCCTTCTTTTTGAATCCATCAACCCTTTCAGTTATTCTCTTTTTTTGCATTCTTCTTTTGTTTTGTTCTTTTTCTTCTCTTGCCTTCTCTTTTCATAGAGATCATTTCTTTTCTCCTTTTGTGCCTTGATACCTTTTTGAAATTCTTCATCTCTCCCCCAAACTTATGCTTTGAGCCACTTATTTCACAAGAATGTTAAGGAAAGTCCGGGTGCCAAGAGAGGATTACGACAAAACAAGTAAAGGCTTGTAATATGGTTATCAAACGAAAAAGGCTAGAGGCTCAAAGGGGGTTGACTAGGGATAATGACATTTGTTGGCAATAGAAAGCTCAAACGGCCCAAGAAAGGACTACAATCACTTCTCAAATCAAGTAAAACTTAGGATTTCGCCTTGAAGCACAATCGGGGCAAGTTCTAGACCATTCGCACGGGCACTTGGACTAGCAACAAATCATCTCACCCCTCACGCAACTAGATTATAAAAGAGGACAGAGTCAAGGGCCTACAATGACCACATTCAAGTTTTGAAATAACTATGGCCCAATGAACCACTAGATGATCACCAAAGTCAACTCAAGAGTCACAAAGTCACTAACTAGAGCTATTTCTTTCAAGAACCTTGTCTCTAACGATAAGCACATAGTTAAGTGTGTTGGTACCAAATGAAGCATGATTAACTCTTCGAGAATGACTTGATTAGGTATTTTAATTCACTATTACCTAAACACAAAAACTGACTCATTCCCTTAAGAAGGTTGTCACGCCATCCATCGTTGGGACGAGTCACCCGATTCACACAAACACTACCTTTGAAAAGAACCGTTTCATTAAGAAAACCAAAGGTCTATTATCTACTAAAGCATAAAAGAAGCTACTTAGCAAAATAAGAACTAATATGGAAAAAATAAAGAAGCTAAGGATCAATAACTACTAAAGAGAGATAAATATACATAAGAGAAGAGAGAGAAGATAGATAAATACAAATAAGAAAAGAAAAAGTATCATCAAATTATTACAAACCAAATGTATTCAAAGTGTGTCAAAGCATCAAATAAACTCCAATCCCCTCCCCCAAATAAAAGTAAGCATTATCCCCAATGCTTAGCAAAATAAGAGTAAATGAAGAGAGGGTGAAGAAAACCCCCTAAGGATCCTTGGACATCTCAGTGTCCCTAACAATATCATCTCCCTCAGGGTCAGCAAACTAAATCTCATCATCATCAAATCTAGGTGTGGATAGGTTGTCGAACATCGCATGCAGTGCCTCAGTAGTGTCGGTAGCATGGTCTGGCTCGTCAGACTGGCCAGCTGGTACTACCGGTGCAGATGGTGCTAAAGGATCTGGGTGGACTGGTGCGGGTCAAGCAGCATATCAAAAGAAAGGTCTCCAGCTGTAGCAAATCTAGTCATCTCCTTCCGGAGCTTTTCCACTGATTTTTTGCTTACCTGGGACTCCCTTATCTGCTTTACATCCTTTCCCAGCTCCTCAATAATGACCCGTGTTGTACCAAAGTGTCCATGACAGTCTTTTGGTTGTCCAGAATCTTCTTCGGCGTTTCATCAATGTCAGAAGGAACCTGTGGTGCTTGTAAGTGGACTGCGCTACAATAGTACTGGATAAGTCAGACAGCTTTGCGGTAGCTGTGTGCATCCAATTGTTGAGACTCGCCAATGTCTGGGAGACTCGCATCGCAGATAGTAGAGTAGTAGGCATGGGCACTAGCCTCAAAGCTGTGGTAGGAACTGAGGATGAAGGCGGAGGCATAGCAACGGCACTGGAAGAAGGCTCAGGAGAGGTGGATGGAAGATCGGCTGTCTCAGAAACTACCACTGCTGGCTCATCAGACTGGCATGTGGTGGTAGAAGGTTGGACTTTCTTCTTTGGGTTGCTCACATTCATCAGTGAATACCAGTCGAAGGGCTTCTTCGCCTTCACCTTGGTGTCAAAATCTCTCGGCTCTACCTTTTCATCGGTGAGGTACTCTATGATAGTCTTGGGATAAGGATATGCTGACTCCGCAGGTGCGATTAAACCAGTAGTGGTCAAAAACTTCAGCTGCTCTCTAATTCAATCTAAGTCTGTTTAACCACCCGTAATCAACCCGAGGCCCCCCGGACCTCAACCAAACATACTAACACATCTTAAATCATGATACGAACTTAGTTGAATCCTCGAATCACCTCAAGAAACATCAAAAACACGAATTGCACATAGGTTCAAGCCTAATGAACTTCAAAATTTCATAATTCTACAAACGACGTCAAACCTATCAAATCACGTCCGATTGACCTATTTTGCACACAAGTCACAAATGACCCCACGAACCTACTCCAACTTCCGGAAATCAAATCCGACCCCTATATCAAAAAGTCCACTCCCGATCAAACTTTCCAAAATTTTAACTTTCGCCATTTCAAGCTTAATTCTACTACGGACCTTCAAATTACAATCCGGACACGCTCCTAAGTCCAAAATTACCTGACGGAGCTAACAGAACCATCAAAATTCAAATTCGAGGTGATTTACACATATGTCAACATCCGGTCAACTTTTCCAACCTAAGCTTTCCATCAAGAGACTAAGTATCTCAAATCACTCTGAAATCTCTCAGGACCCGAACAAACTAACCCGATAAGTCATATAACAGCTGTAGAGTACAAAAGGAGCAGAAAACGGGGGAACATGGCTACAACTCTCGAAACGACCAGCTGGGTCGTTACATCCTCCCCCTCTTAAATAAACGTTTGTCCTCGAACGGGTCTAGAAACATACCTGGAGTCACAAATAGGTATGGATATCTGCTCCGCATCTCCCGCTCGGTCTCCCAAGTAGCCTTCTCAACGGGTTGATCTTTCCACTGCACCTTCACTGAAGCTATATCTTTTGACCTCAACTTTCGAACCTGCCGATCCAAAATGGCCACCGGCTCCACATCATAAGTCACATCACTATCCAACTGAACCTTGCTGAATCCAAACACATGAGACGGATCGTCGATATACTTCCGGAGCATAGAAACATGAAATACTGGATGCACACTGGACAAACTAGGAGGCAAGGCAAGCTTATAAGCCACGTCCCTAATCCTCTGAAGTACCTCAAAAGGCCCAATGAACCGAGGGCTCAACTTTCCCTTCTTCCCGAACCTCATAACACCCTTCATGGGTGAAACCTTCAGCAGAACCTTCTCCACAACCATGTCTGCAACATCGCAGACCTTCATGTCGGTATAAATCTTCTATCTAGACTGCATTGTGGTAAGCCTCTCCTGAATCAATTTAACCTTGTCCAAAACACCTGAACCAAGTCAGTTCCCAATAGCCTAGCCTCACCCGGATCAAGCCAACCCACCGGAGATCTACACTACCTCCCTTATAAAGCCTCATACGGAGCCATCTGAATGCTCGACTGATAACTGTTGTTGTAAGCAAACTCGGCGAGCGGCAGAAACTGGTACCATGAACCCCCAAAATCAATGATACAAGCACGTAAAATGTCCTCCAATATTTGAATAGTGCACTCGGACTGTCCGTCCGTCTGAGGGTGAAATACTGTGCTCAACTGAACCGACGTGCCCAACTCTCTCTCTACACGGCTCTCCAAAATCGTGATGTAAACTTCGTGCCTCTATCTGAAATGATAGAAACTGGCACACCGTGAAGGCGAACAATCTTTTTGATGCAAATCTCATCCAACCGATCTGAAGAATAAGTAGTACCTACTGGAATAAAGTGCACGGACTTGGTCATTAGATCCACAGTCACCCAAATAACATCGAACTTCCTCAAAGTCTGTGGGAGCCCAACTACGAAATCCGTGGTGATCCACTCCCATTTCCAGTGTGGAATCTCTTTCCTCTGAAGCAAGCCACCTGATCTTTGATGCTCATATTTACCTGCTGACAGTTAAGACACCTAGCTACAAACCCAACTATATCCTTCTTCATTCTCCTCCACCAATAGTGTTACCTCAGGTACTGGTACATCTTCGCGGCACCCAGATGAATAGAATACCACAAACTTTGTGCCTCCTCAAGAATCAACTCTCGTAGTCCATCCACACTAGGCACACATATCCGGCCCTACATCCTGAACACCCCATCATCTCCAATAGTCACATCTCTAGCATCACCGTGTTGGACCTTTTCATTGAGGACAAGTAAATAAAGATCATCATACTGGCGCTCTCTGATGTGATCAAATAGGGAAGATCGAGAAACCACACAAACTAGAACCTGACTAGGCTCCGAAACATCTAATCTCACGAACTAGTTGGCCAAGGCCTGAACATTTGTTGCAAGAGGTCTCTCACCAACAGGAATGAATGCAAAACTACCTATACTCACAACCTTCCTACTTAAGGCATCGGCCACCACATTGGCCTTTCTTGGATGATATAGAATAGTAATATCATAGTCCTTTAACTGCTCCAACCATCTCCGCCGCCTAAAATTGAGATCCTTCTATTTGAACAAGTGATGGAGGCTCCGATGATCCATAAATACCTCACAAGACACACCATAGAGATAATGCTTCCAAATTTTCAACGCATGAATGTTGGCAACCAACTCCAAATCATGAACAGTGTAGTTATTCTCATGATGCTTCAACTGGCCCGAAGCATAAGCAATCACTCTACCGTTCTGCATCAAAACACACCCAATATCAATCCGTGAAGCATCACAATAAAATGTATAAGAGCCAGAAGTTGATAGTAGAACCAGAACTGGAGCTATGGTCAAGACAGTCTTTAGCTTCTGAAAGCTCTCCTCGCACCCATCCGACCACCTAAAAGGAGCACCCTTTTGGGTCAATTTGGTTAAGGGCGATGCAATAGACGAGAAACCCTGCACGAATCGATGGTAATAACCAGCCAAACCAAGAAAGCTCCGAATCTCCGTAGCTGAGGACGGTTTGGGCCAACTCTGAACCGCCTCTATATTCTTTTAGATCCACCTGAATACCCTTACTGGACACCATGTGCCCCAAGAATGCCACTGAACTGAGACAAAACTCACACTTGGACAACTTGGCATAAAGCTTCTCCTCCCTCAACCGCTGTAATACAATCCTCAGAGTATGCTCCCTGGCTATAAGAGTACACCAAGATATCATCAATGAACACAATAACAAACGAGTCGAGATAAGGCTGAAATACATTGTTCATCAGATGCATGAACGTTGCTGGGGCGTTGGTCAGCCCGAAAGACATCACAAGGAACTCATAATGACCATAACGGGTCCTAAAAGATGTCTTAAGAATATCCGAGTCCCGAATCATCAACTGGTGATACCTTGACCTTAAATCAATATTGGAGAACACCCTCGCTGCCTGAAGTCGGTCAAATAGATCATCAATATGCGGCAAAGGATACTTGTTCTTGATTTTGACTTTGTTCAACAACCTATAATCAATGCACATTCTCATAGTGACATCCTTCTTCTTCACGAATAGAACAGGTGCACCCTAAGTTGACACATTAGGCCTAATAAAACCCTTCTCAAGGAGTTCCTGAAGCTGCTCTTTCAACTTCTTCAACTCAGCCGGTGCCATATGATACAGAGGAATAGAAATGGGCTGAGTGCCAAACACCAAGTCAATAGCAAAGTCAATATCCCTATCGGGTGGCATACCTGGCAAGTCTGCAGGAAAGACATCCAGAAATTCTCGCACCACCGGAACAGAATCAATAGTAGGGGTATCGACACCAACATCCCTCACAAAGGCCAAATAAGATAATCAACCCTTCCCAACCATCCGTTGGGCATTCAAGTATGAAATCACTCTACTGAGAACATAGTCTAGAGAACCTCGCCACTCAATCCGTGGCAATCCCAGCATTGCCAATGTCACGATTTTAGCGTGACAATCCAGAATAGCATGACATGGAGATAATAGTCCACACCCAAGATTACATCAAAATCAACCATACTAAGTAACAAGAGATCAACTCTAGTCTCCAATCCCCCAACAATCAGAACACACGACCGATATACAAGGTCCACAACAATAGTATCACCCACTAGCGTAGATACATGAACAGATCAAACTAGGGACTCACGGGGCATATCCAGATAACGAGCAAAATATGATGATACATACGAATAAGTGGAACCAGGGTCAAATAATATAGAGGCATCATTGTGGCAAATTGAGACAATACATGTGATAACTGTATCTGAAGCAATGTCATTTGGTCTGGCAGGAAGAGCATAGAATTGGGCCTGGCCGCTACCTAATCGGCCTCCCCCTCTAGGGTGACCTCTAGCTGACTGAGCCCCACCCCGAGCTGGCTGAGCGGGTGGTGTAGTTGCTGGTACTGGTGCCATCAGCCGAGAACTCTGCTATGGAGTCCCACTCAACAACCTAGGGCAATCTCTCTTGATATGACCAAGATCCCCGCACTCAAAAAAACCCCTCCTCTGACGGAACTGCTGCTCCTGATACACCGAGGAACTACCTGCTGAAACCTGAGCAGATGAGGCATGGTGAGAACTCTACGCTGGTAGTGCACTGAATAAAGACTGGCATGAGCGAGCATTGTAAGAACTGTGGCTACATAATACACCACGATGAGTTGGTCGAGTCGTCTGAGCATGCCTATAAGGACGACCCCTATCGTGGTGGAATTACCCCCAGAAGGAACACCACTAAAACCACCTGATCCACGAGACCTCTAGGCCTCCCTCTCAACCCGCTCCTGGCTGCAGACCAGATCTATCTGTCGAGCAATGTCAACAACCTCATCAAAAGTAGTACTAAATACCCTCTCTCTAGTCATAAGAACCCAGAGCTGAAATGCGAGGCCATCAATGAACCTCCTAATCCTCTCTCTATCAGTGGGAACCAACTAGACTACATGATGAGCCAACAAAGAAAACCTCATCTCGTACTGCATCACAGACATATCATCCTGATGTAACTACTCAAACTATCTGCATAGCTCCTCTCTACGAGACTGCGGCACAAACTTCTCCAAAAAGAGAACTGTGAACTCCTACCAAGTAAGTGGTGCTGCACCAACCGCCCTATGCCTCTCATAATCCTCCCACCAACTGAAGGCAGCCCTAGAGAGCTGAAAAGTAATGAACGAGACCCCACTGGTCTCCATAATACATGTTGTACGGGGAATCTTCTAACACTTGTCCAAGAAAACCTGGGCATCCTACGCCTCTGTACCACTAAAAGATGGAGGCTGGAATCTCCCAAACCTCTCCAATCTTCGCTGCTCAACATCAGACATAACAGGAACCACATGGGCCTGAGCAGCTGCAACCGGTTGGGCTGGTAGTGCCCCCGGTGTTTGGAGTTGCTGCATCACCTGCTCTGGTGTGCGGGCGGCGAGAGTCTGAGCACCTCCCCCGGCCAGAGAAGTGGTTGCTGTGGTCGGAACAGAGACCGCCTGAGCAAGACTGGTGCACACGGTCAAAATCTAAGCTACGACTTCCTGAAGGTCTGGAATCACAATAGGCACGGGTGGTGCCTGAACTGGCCCCACTAGCTCATCCACAACTAGAACCTTCTCTTGAATTGGGGCAGATGGTGGGTCTGTAGGTGCTGCCCTAGCTGCTATGCGAGCTGCACCTCTGCCCCTATCGCAGCCTCTACCATGACCTCAGCCTCTTGCGGCCCTGACTAGTGGTACTAGTGGTTGTCCATCCTACCTAGTAGTACGTGTCCTCACCATTTGTGAGATAATAGGATAACAGAAGTTTAGTACCAGAATCAGCAGATTCGCACGACAAGAATTCAAGAATTTGAAGTTTACTAAGGGTTAGGCAGCCTCTCGAAGATAAGTACAAACGTCTCGGTACCGATCCGCAAGACTCTACTAAACCTTCTCATGACTCGTGAGACCTTTGTAACCTAGACTTTGATACCAACTTGTGACGACCTAAATCCTAACTTGCCATGATGGCTCCTATCGTGGTACTAGGCAAGCCGACATTTTCCAAAATACTACCAACATTTACCAGAAAGTGAATTTAAGATATTTAAAATAAGCAGTTTTCATAAAAAAGGGTAAAACCCAAACAGAAGTGTGGAAAATAGCTCGCAATATCGGGGTGTCACTAAGCTCATGAGTATCTATATATCACCAGTCTAGAAGAGAAATGACTATGAAAGTCTGAATCAAAATACAAATAAAGAAAAGAAAAGGAAGGAGAAACAAGGACTACGAACGCCGATCAGCTACCTCGTAGTTTCCAAAGGTCAACCATGCACGATATCAACGGCCACCATGTCCGGAAACACCTAGATCTGCACACAAAGTGCAGGATGTAGCGTGAGTAAAACCAACTCAGTAAGTAACAATAATAAATGAGGAACTAAAAGATAATGACGAGCTACACAGTTATAATCAATTTTCGGTAGTTTCAACAAGAAAGTAGACATGCTTTCAAATCCGACAATTTAAATCAATTCAGTTTATTCCTGCCAAGTTCAAGTAAAAACCGGATATAATATCTCTAGAAGTTTCAAAATAGTTACATATAGCAACTAAGTGTAACAACAACGAAAACAAATACAACCTCTCAGGGCAACAGTCACTGAGTCCTTCTCAATAGCTCATCACTTGGCTCTCAACACTCAACACTCACACTCAATAGGTACCTGCGCTCATTGGGGGTGTACAGACTCCGGAGGGGCTCCAACAGCACAAGCGCCATAATCCGCACAGACAACTCACGTGCTACAGTATAAATATCTGGATCCGCACGGACAACTCACGTGCTATGGTATCAATATCTCACCATCAGGCTCTCGGCCTCACTCAGTCATCAACCTCTCTAGTCTCACGGGCTCTCAGTAATCATGGAAATCATTCCAAAACAAAAATGATATAACGTATCAACAAAGAATAATAGAGACTGAGGTAAAATGTGCATATAAGACTACGACTGAGTACAAATAGCAAATATCAAGTAATTCAACAGGTATCACGGCCTCTGTGGGTCCCTACAGTACCAACACAAAGCCTAAACATGATTTATAGCATGATTTAAAGTCAAATTTCTATGACACATGGAGAGTATATAGATAGCAACAATTTATTCAACTTTACAGTACCACGAAATGGACCAAGTCACAATTCCCACGTTGCACGCACACACGCCCGTCGCCTAGCATGTGCGTCACCTCCAAAACAATCACATACGTATAAATCCGAGGTTTCATACCCTCAGAACCAGATTTACAACTGTTACTTACCTCAATCTGAGCCATGACACTACTCCAAAATGCTTTTTCCTCGCAAGTAGGCCTCCAAAAGTCCCGAATCTATCCACAAGCAGTACATTACAATCAATACGGTCTAAAGAAATCAATTCCACAAGATAATACGAAATTATAACCAAAATCCGAATCCGGCTCAAACCCGGCCCCCGGGCCCACGTCTTGAAATCTGCCATAGTCACAAAATCCGAAAGCTCATTCACTCACGAGTCCAACCATAGAATTTTTATCAAAATCCAACACCAAATCGTTATTCAAATCCCCAAAATTCACTCTCCAAATCCCTAGCCTCAAACCCCCAAATTTCACCTCAAAAACAGACCAACTAGGTGGAAAATCATTGGGGAAACATAATTATCGAAGAAAAATGAACACAAGGAGCTTACCTCAATAATATCTTCAAAAACCTCCAAAATCCGAGCTCAAAATGATAGAAATGGTGAAAAATCTCGGAACCCTCGTATTTATATGGTCTGCCCGGGCCTTCCGCACCTGCGGCCAAAATCCCGCTTCTGCGGTCCTGATTTTGCGGTTGAAATTCCACTTCTGCAAAAATAACCAACTTTTCCAGCTACCACACCTACGCACTACTATTCGCTTCTGCAGAAGCGCTTCTGTGCAACAGGCCCGCATCTACGGCCTTGCAGGTGCGGGTAAACCTTCGCACCTGTGACCCCTGCTCCTCATGGCCTTGCCCGCTTCTATGGCTTTCCTTCAAACTTCTGCGGGCTCGCACCTACGGTGCCCACTCCACAGGAGCGATTACACCATCAGTGGTCAAAAACTTCAGCTACTCTCTAATTCAATCCAAGTTCGTTTAACCACCCGAAATCAACCCGAGGCCTCGGGACCTCAACCAAACATACCAACACGTCTAAAAACATCATACAAACTTATTCGATTCCTCGAATCACCTCAAACAATATCAGAAACATGAATTGTACACCGATTCAAGCCTAATGAACTTTGAAATTTTCCAAATTCTACAAACGACGTCAAAACCTATCAAATCATGTCGGATTAACCTCAAATTTTGCACACAAGTCTTAAATGACCCCACGAACCTACTCCAACTTCCAGAAATCCGATCCGACCCCGATATCAAAAAGTCCACTCCCGGTCAAACTTTCCAAAATTCTAACGTTCGCTGTTTCAAGCCTAATTCTACTACGGACCTCCAAATCACAATCCGGACATGCTCCTAAGTCCAAAATCACCTAATAGAGCTAACAGAACCTTCAAAATTCAAATCCAAGGTCCTTTACATATAGGCCAAGATCCGGTTAATTTTTCCAAGTAAAGCTTTCTATCAAGAGACTAAGTGTCTCAAATCACTTTAAAATCTCTCCGGACCCAAACCAACTAACCTGGTAAGTCATATAACAGCTGTAGAGTACAAAAGGAGAAGAAAATGGGGGAACGGGGCTACAACTCTTTGAACGAACGATCGGTTCGTTACAACAAGGAATCGTGAAAGTGCCGAGATCCTCTAACTTAGGAGCCATTGAATGAACAATTGAACTAACTTGATGATTGACTTTAATAGTTTCAAAATTCATTGACCTCTTCTTGGTCACAAAATTCTTCATAAACTTTGGATAGCCGGGCATTTATTCCAAAGTTTCGACCAATGGCACATTGGTTGAGAGACTTTTCGTCACTTGAATGAACTTCTTGAATTGATTCTCACCATTTTGGTTGTCAAGTCTTTGAGGGTATGGAGGTGGAGGCTTGAGAAATGGTGCTTTAGCCTTTTACACTACCGGCTCTAGTATGTCAATGATGTTTTCCCTAGACGGGTTAACCTCCTCTTGAGTCTCTTCCATACTATCGTCAATATCAATCCTAACTTTCTCATTAGGTTGCACAACATTGTTCAGGACCTCTTCTTCTTGCATCACTTGGTCATCATCAACAAATCGCCTACCACTTGAGGTGGGTGCATCCCCGCCTCTTCCACTTCTTGTGGTAACCGCCATAGCATGCCCCGTATTGTTTCCTCTTTTTGGGTTCACCACCGTGTCACTTGGTAGTGCTCCTTTAGGGCGAGAATTTAAAGCTTGAGAGATTTGTCCTATTTGAACTTTTAGGTTGCGGATTGATGTGTTGTGTGAGGCATGTTGGGCATCGGAATTGACATTCTTTTCCATTATTTGCTTGAACATATTTTCAGTACGTCCCATATTATTGTTTAAAGAACTTAAGCCATGGGAAGGATAGGGAGGTGGGTTGCTCGGTTGTTGGTACATTGGGGGCCATTTAAAACCCGACCCCTGTTTGCTTTGATTGTTATTCCATCTGCCTTGATTGTTGCTTCTCTAATTTTCTTGGTTGTTCCCACTCCAACTTCCTTGATTGTTGTTGTTATGCAAATTTCCTTGATTGTTGTTGTTACTCCAATTTCCTTGATTGTTAGAGTTCCAATTTCCATGATTATTTTGTGGTCGCCATTGTTGTTGTTTTGTGCCTTGGAAGTTGTTTCTTTGACCCTGAAAATTATTCACATATTGCACTTTCTCCTCTTGTTAATTGTAAGAACCATCTTTCTCAAAACTGCCATCATTTTGCACATAGTTCTCCACTCGAGTTTGCACTTGAGGACCCTTGGTCCTCCTCTTGTTCACCAACATATTTACTCCCTCAAAAGCATTAACTTGCTTAGGAGCTTGCACGTGACTAAGTTGAGCCTTTGCTAGTTGATTCATGGTAGTGTTCAATTCGGCAATGGCTTGCCCATGGTCATGCAATTCTTTGTGAATGTGGATCATATTCGGGTCACCTTGTGGAACATTGGCCCGGGATTGCCAAGACGACGATATTTCCTCCATCTCATCCAAAATCTCACACGCCTCCGCATAAGGCATAGTTTTAAAGTTCTCACCGGCTAGTTGATTCACTACACATTGTTTGGTTGTGTTGATCCCATGATAGAAGGTTTGTTGAATTATGTTTTCCGTCATATTATTCTTGGAACTTTCCTTAACCAGAGTTCTATAGCACTCCTATATGTCGTGTAGTGGTTCATTCGGCTCTTGCTTGAATGCGAAGATCTCATCTCGAAGTATAGTCATGTGCCCGAGAGAGAAAAACTTAGCAATGAAATTTTACACCAACTCATCCCAAGTGTGAATTGAATGACTCGACAATCATTCCAACCAATCTAAAGCTTTCTCCCACAGAGAAAAGGGAAATAGCATTAGCCTCAATGCACCCTCGGAAATATTAATTTGCTTACTCCCCCAACGTGTATCCACAAAGCCCTTCAAATTCTTATAGGCATTTTTAGTTGGAGCACCAGTAAAGAAACCCCGTCTCTTAAGCAAAGTGAGCATCACATTGGTGATTTGGAAGTTTCCCGCCCTAATACGGGGTGGGACTATTGCACTAGCATAACCTTTATTGGGTAATACCCGGTGTGGAGCTGCTCGTGATGGAGGTGGGGTGGAGCGGGCACATTGTCATGAGGCACCCGGCTTCTTCGATTGGCTTGAGGCTCAAGAGGTACCTCCTCAACTTGCTCATCCTCACCGTCCAATTCCCCAAAAAGGTATATTTCTGAGATCATTGTTCGCCATGTTTGTACTTTTAATTTCTTAAACAAGTTAGTAACACGTAAGGGAATAAAGATATTCCAAAAACACACTCAAATATATAGCTAACACCATTTTAACTCCCCGAAAACGGCACCAAAAGTTGATCCACGTCTAATCCGCACTCAATAGTGAGTGGAAATGGTCGTTGGAAGAATAGTACCCAACAAGAGTCGGGGTCAATTTTCACAGGGATTTTAATATGGGTGCTCGGGGTATACACTTGACGAAAGCAAATGGAACAACTAGATTGCACTTCCAAACAAAGGGTTTTGATTTCTAATTCTAATGTTACTCTAACAATTATAAGCTAAGAGAAGAAACTAGAAAGCGAATGATTATTTTTTGTTGTTTTTCCAAATAGTTAAAAAGCCTAGGGATGTGACCTTAATCTAGAAGTTCGCCTATTGGGTTAAATATGTTAACACTTATTTTAATGATCGGGGTGTATTATAGCTCTCAACTATACGTTGCCCACTCAATACCTCTCTATCATAGAGTGATTTTGCCTAATTTAGCTTTCTCAAGCCCAAATGGGTATCAAGCTAAATAGTTGATATGAGCTCAAGTCAGGTTCTCACTATATCTAGTACAAACTCTTTAATTAGGCTAATCAAATCCTTAATTAGCCAAATTTTTTGTTAGCCAAGTTTTCCTAGACTAGGTCTCTCTTTCTTAAGCAAAGACCAAGTTAAAAAAGCATGAATCAATGTTTGCAACCATTAATTATAAAACTGAAGCATAAACTAGGCTAAATAATTAACACCCAATCATAAAAAATCATTAAATTAAATACCCATAAGGTTTACACACTAGGGTTGGATTACAACCCTAGTAAGAATGTAGCTACTCATATTGAGAAATGAAGAGAACAAAGAAGAAGCACGAATTAAACTCATAATCTAAGATTAAAATGATTAAATATGATATTTAAATCCTAAAATAGTCACAAAATTCCTAAAATAGCAAAATACAACAGCTTCAACAGCTCAAACTTCAAAACTAAGCTAAAAATATAATTCTCGCCTATTTATAGTGGCCTAAAATTTGCTAACAAAAATGTCCCTCGGGAGGTTTTACGACTGCACAATTCCATGTGCAGTCCGCAGATTGCTTCAGCTTGCAAGGACTTGGATTCTACAGCCAAACAATTTTTATCTGCGGCTGCAAAGCGTCTTGTCCGGACGCACATGGAATTGTACGGTCCATACTTTAGGCAAGGCTTCAAGTCTTGGTCTTTTGCACACTCTCTGAACTTTGAATCATTTGTCAGTGCAGACCTTATTCTCCGGCCGCACAAATCATGTGTGGTCCGCACATCAGCTAAAACTCTGTTAGGGTTCTCCACTTGTTCTGTGGCCGCTGAGGGAATTCTGCGGTCCACACTTTTTTCTAC
This sequence comes from Nicotiana attenuata, assembly GCF_001879085.1. Lineage (NCBI taxonomy): Eukaryota > Viridiplantae > Streptophyta > Magnoliopsida > Solanales > Solanaceae > Nicotiana > Nicotiana attenuata. Next base: position 166,033 of record NW_017672038.1, on the reverse strand, counting down.
GGCCCCAGAAATCCTTCTGCGGACTGCACTTCTTATGTCATGCGCCCCTTCTTTCCCTGTGAGTTGAAACACTCCTTTTTTAGTCGGATTTCTTCATGAGAGCCCAACTTTTAAACATTCCTGCAATTTTCATGCTTTCATTAGTATTAGGATCATAAATCGATACTTTCGGTCTAAAACAGAAGCAAAATGGGGCTAACAAGTGGTCAAAATCCACACTTATCATTATGTCGTGTGGTTATACCTTTTGGGTGTATGCAAGAGCTGTTGTAGCTTGCTTAGGATTTTACAGTGTGTTTTGTGATAATAGGTCCCTTGGTAGATGTGGAAATTTGATTCTAAGGCTTATCGACATGAGTAGAAGGAATAATCTTCGGAGATGATGTTGTCAGGTCTACATGGATTGGGATGACGTAGGATCGCCCGTGAGTATGTGTATGGAGAGTTTATACTATGATTTGATGCCTTGGGAAAACTCTTCGCATGTTAGAGCACGCACGTTTGTTTTAGATGGGGAGAATGTAGCGACCCGACCGGTCATTATGAACTTTAAGGTTCCATTCGGTGAGGTATTGAGTAGCTTCATATTGTGTATTATGACTTGCGTGGATGGCAGGTGTGATTTTTGGATGTTTCGTAATGAATTTGGATGAGTGATTCTCACTTTAGAAGCTTAAGTTGAAAATATTGACCGAGGTTTGAATTTTGTGAAAATGATCCCGTAGCGGTGTTTTGATGTCTCTGACAGGTTCGTATCGTGATTTTGGACTTGTGTTTATGCCTAGAATCGAATTCATAGGTCCGTAGATTGATTTGTGTTGTTTTCACGCAAGTTGGCAATTTAAAGGCTTAGAATTTTGATAAGTTTGATCGTAGGTTGATTTCATAGCTATCGTGTTTGGATTTACATTTAGGGACTTGGAATAGGCCTGTTTTTTCATTTGAAACTTGTCCGCAAAGTTTGGCGTCAGTCCGAGTTGATTTGATAGGAATCAGACGTGCAGTTGTATTTTTAGAAGTTCTTGAGTTTCATGTTGATTTCATGTGTTTTGGAGGTCCGGTTCGTGGTTTCGGATGTTATTTTGATAATTTGATCCCGCGAGCGAGTTCGTGTTATATTTTTAGACTTGTGTTGATATTTGGTTTGGATCCTTGAGGTCTCGGGTGAGTTTCAGACGCGTTTTGGAATGTTTGGAATAGTTTTGGAAATAACTGCTGTGATTAGGTATTGCAAGTCTTGCATGTTTGAGATATGTGTCGCATTTTTGATATTAGGCTAAGTCTGCTAGGTTCGCATTACGAAGGGGGTTCAATTACTGAGTAAGTGATTTTGTTCAATTTCCAACTATTTTACATGATTATATGTGGGATTTAATATCAAAATCTTGAGAATCAAAGTGAAATTTTGGGAAACTTTGTCTATATATTTAAAAAATGAGAATTTGAGTTTCGAGAGTTTATTTGGACTCGGATTTTGAAATAAAACACATGTATAGACTCGTAGGGTTATGGGTAGTCAGAATCTACCCGTGGACCCGAGTTTTGACCAGGCGGGCCCGGTGTTGACTTTTGAGAAATTGTATAAAGATCATAGATTTATTTACTGGAATTGATTTCTCTTGCATTATTTGATGTTATTAAGTTAATTTTGGTTAGATTTGAGCCGAGCGAAGGTGAATTATGAAGGAAAAGCCGTTTTAGAGTATTAATTGAGAGCTTTTAAGGTATGTATCTTGGCTAACGTTGTGTGGGGGAACTACCCTGCATGAATTGATTTGTTTGCACTATTTGAACTACGTGAAAGACGTGTACCCGAGGTGATGAGTGTATACCAGGCTTAGATGTGGAAATTTGACCATTTAGACTCTTAGGTTTCTTATGTACATTTAAAGGAAGTTGCCGTAACATGTTATATTCTCCATTGCTAAATTTACCCTTACGTATCTTATTTGAAGTTGATTGGTTCATGTTCTACCATTTATTGCCAAATATACCCTTTTGCCTTAATTGAAGTTGTTGTGTCTTTTATTGCCATATTATCTCTTTCGTAGTTGATTATCCTTAATTGAAGTTATATATTACCTCTTCCATTGTTGAAGTTACTCTTATTGGAAATCATTATTACACGTTATCTTTCCTATTATTGAGTTATTCTTATTTGTTATCGTCGTTACATGTTATCTCTCTCATTGTTGAGTTATTCTTATTTGAAGCCATTATTACTTAATATGTCTTTCATTGTGATCTCATTCTTCCGTTTCATTGCGTTTTCATAATTCTTGTATTGTTTAGTTTCCGTACCTCCGTGTTATTGTTGTTGCTGTTATGCTTGGTGTTGTTGAGCTGATGGCTATGTGTAGTTGTGGTATTGGAATTGTTTTGAGGAAATATTGTGGCATACGAACACACGTGGTGCGAGTTGTTATATTGTGTTGTTATGTTACTAGCACACGTGATATTAATTGTTGATAGAATATTCGGGGTGTTCAAATGTGAGTTGTCTGTGCGGATATGAGATATTGTCACTCCCCTTAGCACTAGGTTGTCCGTGCAGATACGAGTTATTAATGGTCATGGCACGTGAGTTGTCCGTGCAACATGTGAATTGTCCATGCAGTTGTGATTGTAATGTGGGCATAAAATGCCAAGTGATTAGTGTTCGTGATTTTGGACCCGTGATCTGTGATTACGAGGTGTGGTACCTCGGGAAAAATCTTGAATAAATCTTGTGTGAAAACGATTGTTTTTATTGGGTTGTTACTTGTTTTCCTTTACTTGGTTTCACCGGACTTAAACTGTATTTTGCTCACTTTACGACATTATTACCTGTTGGCTCCTTGTTGTTCTAGTTTTTATTGCAAGTATTGTAACATTATTCTTACCATGTTTAGCTTTATATTATTCCCTGTTAGTTTTATATTCTTAATTGTACATGTTATTATGTCCAGTAGGTGTCTTGACTGTCCCTCGTCACTACTCCACCGAGGTTAGTCTTGATAATTACTGGGTACCGCTGTGGTGTACTCCTGCTACGATTGCTGCACATTTTTGTGCAGACCCATGTACTTGGAAGCGCACTGGTCATTATATAGCGGATCGAGTATTGCCGTAAAGACTTCAAGGTATACTTGCCGTCGTATTTGCAGGCCTGGAGTCACCTTCTGAAATTTTAATTTGTACTATTTATTTCTAATTGGGAACAATTTTACTTAGAGATTTTTTAGTAAACTCAGTCGAGCTTATGAATTGTACTATCGGTTTTGGGATATTATGTATCTACCTTAGATTGTTGTCTTTATATAGAAATTTTTGTTTCATTCTTAATAGTTAATTGGTTAAAATGGGTTATTAATTCACTAAGTATTAGGCTACCTAGTTTTAGAGACTAGGTGGCATCATGACTCTTAAGGAGAGATTTCGTGTCATGACAGAGCTCCATGAAACCAAGCCCTGCCCTTTTGACTGTTAGGAAAGCTCCAAAACTCAGCTATAGACCATTTTATTTTCTCGCATACATAAAAGAACATACCTATAAGTTTTGAGAGAAGATTGAGAAGGAATTTACAGGTTATTTTTTGGTTAAGATCAAATTTGTCCGCAGCAGATCTGGGTATCAAGATGTTCAAGCAAATGACTCTTGTTTATTTAGCAATGGTTAAAAAAAGTTAATAACCAACTCAAACGTTTCCTGGAAAAATAGAATATTGAAATAAAATTAATCATTTGCAAACACAGCTCAAACAAATACAAAACTTTTACGAATATTTTTTTGAAAATGTTCAAACAAACGGGTGCATGTGAGGTCTGAAGTCTTTTGAAATGTTCAAACAAACGGGTGCATGAGCATTAATTGATATCTTTCCATAATTTCTGCATTTTTCTAAAGATTTTTTTAATTTATTCTAGTATTTTATTATATAAATAATTACTAATTGCATCACAAATGGTTTTATAATAATTTTACTTCTTAATTTTTGTCATTTATATTTATACTAAGCTTTAGTTATTTCATGAATAGCCACATATACATTTTTAGGGTTATAATTGCAATAGCTTTGCAATAATAGCCCATGTGTGCATAATTACTTTATTTCACTAGAAAATAGCTTTTTATATTTTTATAATATTAATTAATTATTTAAAATTATTTTTATGCACCAACAATATTTTTTTATCATTTATTAGCTATTTTCATAAATTATTTTATCAATTAATTGGGTATTTAACAAATAGCCTGTTTAAATTTATTTTAATTTCGGACCTAGCCCAAAAAATTACCCCCAATCCAATTAAAATACCCACAGCTCAAATACCCTGACCCATTTCATAAAACCCGTCCAACCCCCAAATCAAATCCTGGCCGTTGATCTAAGAGATCAACGGTCCAGGAAAGAGTTACCATTTTTAATTAATCTCCCACCCCCAAACCCTACTGAGTTTCCACATTCCGCCACCTCTGTTTCCCTATTCTCCTCTCTTCTCGATCAAGCTCTCCCCTAACCCTAGCCGCCGTCACCGGAAAACACCCCGTTCCATGGGATTTCTCTTTGATTTTAGGCCCCAGTCAGCCTCTTACCTTCACTGGTTGTTCGATTTCTTCTTGGTTTGGAGGAATCTCAAAGAGATTCAACTCAGAGTCGACCTAGACTCCTCATTTTTTTTGATGAACCTACCTCGTGTTCATCGCTATGTTTGTGAGTATTGGTATCTTTATGATTGTGGCTTGAAACTCCGGTTCTTAACTGGATTTTTTCTCATCTCGCTCCATATTTCAAAACCCTAATCTCTTTCTACTTGAGTCTGTTCAGACCCTTGTAGATCTGAGATGATCTTAAGTTTATCTGGTATTTTCTTTGAAAGGACCTTCTGTTTTTCCTTATTATTAATCGATTTCAATATTTTCTAAAACTAGGGTTTCCTATAAATTCTCTGCAAAAGGTTCTAAAGTTTCTAAGTGGTTGAATCTGATTACCTTTACTAGTTCCACTGATTTTTCATGCCTATGTTCTAATCCCTTATTTTGTTTAATTATTTCACTGTTCGCTTCAATATTTGCCCGTTATTCTTTGTCCTGTCAATTAACAAAGGATAATTGATTTTATCCGCCTAATTAGGGTTTGGAATCATATCTTTCTGTTGAAATTAGTACTTCTCTGTGACTTTTACCTATTTTCCTTATTTATGACTCCTAATTGGTACTACTTGCCTTAATTAGTTTATTAGCCTGATTTCTAGGTTTTGATTTACTCTAACCGACTTATAAATGGCCTATGACTTATTTCCTACCTTATTTTAATCCCAATCTGGGGTTGGTAGTTGATTCCCCTTATTTTAATGTGTCTTTCCCGGATTCTGTTTGTACTAATTAGTTGGGTTTCGCCCCAATCAACTGACTGATTTTTATTTGTATACCTTATTTATGAACTCTATTATTCTTTGCCTTATTTGTTTTACCTTGCTAAGTGCTATATAAACCCCATTCTGATTTCTTTCAAACACACAAACACACTTAGAGAGTCACACCCACACACAGACTCTTGCTCTTATTCACACACACTCTCTATTGCAAATCTTTCTGTTACTAGTGTTTGCTGCACTGTCCAGCCGGCTGAAAGCCAAGGCTAGACTATTGGATTCTGCATACTTTCACCTTCCTGTTTGCTATCTCTTAACTGGTATGCCTCCACTTCTGCTATCATCCAGTATGCTATGAAGTTAAACCTATGTGCTTCCTGTTTATTGATCTTAATCAGCATGACTACTTCTGTGTAGCTAGACTTATGTCTTTCCTGTTTATTGCTCTTAATCAGCATGACTACTTCTATTATCATTCAATATGCTATGTAATTAGACCTATGTGCTTCCGGTTTATTGCTCTTAATCAGCATGTCTATCTCTGTTACTATGTCCTATTCAGTATGTTATGTAATCTGTCTGTTGTAGATATCAACCTGCCTTTGCCTGCTTTATGTTTCTGTTAACTAGCATGCCTTAACTCTTGTGAATTTGTCTTGTCCAATATGTCAATATGGTTCCTACACTTTAGCATGTTACTGTTTGATCCAGGATACTTGGCTACTTGTTTCTCAACTAGCATGCTTTCCTTCGTGTCCTGTTTTATGTGTCTACCTTAACAAGTTCCTGATTAGTGATTTCTATGCTCTCGACCCCTGCTGCCTTTTCTGTGTAGTTGTCTGATTAGGACTCTGATCCCAACATGCTATTCCCTGTTTAATACATATGCTCACCTAGTGATAACTGATGAACTAAGTCAATCCCAGGAAAAGTGGAACCTTGTTTGAATTGATTGTGACTCTGTTCTCTCTGCGGTTTGACCGCTGGAATACATGTTTGAACTCAATCTGCTGAATATGGTCTTGTTTGTAGTTTTAATCTTGTAACCTGTTTCTACTCACTTTTAATATCCAAACTATTTTTTTTTCCTACAACTATCTCCTACTTTCATATACTATTTTCAACTCCTACTCTTAGATATCTACGGTCCTGCCCCTCCAGTGTGAGCACTGCCTAGGAGTCCATGGAACTCCTCCGAACTCTGACACACTGGGGCTGGCCTTTCCAAACTTGTTTACAAGAACTACTTCTTTGAAAAGGTTCTGGTGTGAGCATTGTCCGGGGTCTCTGAGGCCCTTGGGAACCTTGACACACCAGAAGCCCATTTGGTGTATTATGGACTGCCTGATGGACTCCAGATTTGATTGAAGGCCTGGCTTCCAGGTTTACTTTTGGGCCTGTCAAGGCTCCCTATAGTATAGTAATTTTCATTATGTGATTCAATTGTTTTGGTCTGTAATAATAATTCTTGTAAAAACAGATATGGGGTTATTAGTAAAGTTGGGAGGGATTTTTATATATCTTTTTTGGGATCGGGTAGAAATCATGCCTATAGGTTGTTGGGATTATTTATATGCATTAGAAACCATGCCTATAGGCCTTATCTTCATATTTGTCCCGAATTTCCACTTTACATCCTAGAAATCCTGTTATAGGATGTTTATCAATTGTGTATCAAAATTCATGTTCATGCATATTCTCAAGTTTCAATGTGCATTAGAAACCATGCCTATAGGATCTTTTTGGGAATTATCAATTCGTATAACATTCTGCTCGCTTATATATCACGTCCATAGGAAATCATATGTAAAATCAATTTTGACAACTTAGATATCATGCCTATAGGGAACGTGTATAAAATCAGTTTCTATGCCGTGAAATAACGCTTGTAATCAGTTTCAGCACCTAGAAAGCATGCCTATAGGGTCTAAAGGATAAAAATCCGCCTGTTTAAATTAATCACTAGTTTATAATTGCGTGCTGATTAATGTTTAGATACCATGTCTATAGGTTTCTACCCGGTTATCACCTAGGCAAGCTTGTAGGATAATTAAAACTGTGTTTGTTTGACTGCTTATAAACGGGCCCAGCTTTAGTAAGTGATAAAAATCAATTGGCAAACTGATAAGTATTTACTGCCTCGCCTTAATAAAACTACTGCATATTCTGTGCTCATTTAGATATCCTGTAGGAGCCTAATCGTTTTAAAACTGCTTGTTTGAATAGCGTGCATCTGCTTGTCTATTTGTAGAGATAAATATGAGCCTTCTTAAGTGATCTTTATGTGACAGTCCTACTTGTTTTGTTTGTCGCTTAGTTTTCTCCTTTTGAGCACCATAAGTGAGTGTAGAACCACCTTAAATAGAGGTCCTAAACACCTCCAGGGAAACATGTATGGGATGAGTAGTGCACGCATAGGATACGTATTTGATGCTGTTAGAACGCTTAGGTAAAAATTAAGGGGAGGGTAATCAAGTAGTAAAGGATATGATGACCTGTGCGCCGATGCTATGTGTAGCATCCCAACTTAGGGGACGATTACCAAGTATTGCACAGAAGTGATCCTATTGGCTAAAAAAACTAGAACCCCTTTATTCCCATTTTAAAATAATCTCTATTTGTTTAAATTGCTTTATGACTATTAAATTGAGTTTGGCCGGGACCCACCGTTGTGGATCTCGAGGGGTGCCTAACACCTTCCCCTCAAGGTAATTTCGAGCCCTTACCCAATATCTGGTGATGTAAACTAGTACATGAGTTATTTGTTCTAGGTGACCTAATGAACCTTAATCTGTTAGGTGGCGACTCTTCAAATCTCATACCCAATTCTCAAAAGGAAAGGAGTTGTCCCCAAAATGTCGAAACCCGGACTCCGCGAGGGAAAAGCGGACGCGGCAGCATGGCGACTCTGCTGGGGATATTCTTAGGCTCTTACCATAACAAACTTGCTTTTTGTGAATTAGTCTTCGTATGATTTATTTTGTTAATACGTATGCACCCTTTCCCCTTTATCTGGATTTAATTGCCTATTTTTAAGCATTTATGATTTCCTTTACTACAGAAACTGACTTGTCTCCCTGTTTTCTTTCTTAGACGTCTTTCAATTATTAAAGACCGCATTTATAATTTTTTTAAAACGTGCAAATACGTGACAACATGCTATTTATTGTTGCATAAATCATGCTCAACATCATATTCCACTCGTGCGTAATCAATCCTATATCAATGCTTGACGAGTGTTTGCGCCCTTCCTATATATCACCCTTTAAATCCAGAAAGGCACATTTGTGGTAAAACTAGTCGATAAGCGGTGCAGTCGACAGTTTCCTGTCTTTCCCCCTCAAGTTGTCCACTTGAGAGTACCAGTATAGACCTCTCTAGAAACCTTACTCTGATAAACTGTACATGCATCATGGTCAAACCTAGCCAGGTTATAATGTTGTCCACATAATAACCCTTTAAGACAAGCCTCGTCCAAAAGTCCATCGGGTTTTCCATAATCCCAACGGACGCAACCACGATTGTGTGCATTAATCTTGGAGAAATAAGTGCCAATATGCTAATCATTGTTTTATAAATAGTTGGATCTGGAGGGGGAAAGGGCCTAACCATATTTGTTTTGCAGAAAATGAGGCACGAAGTCCCCAGGTTCGACATGGTCCGTAACATACCACCATTGATGCTAGACTGGTGGGAGGATCTTCCATCAAGTGATAAGAATCATGTGAAAAGGGTCTTGGAAAATTTGCCTTCTTTATTGGACCTCCAGTCGAACAATATGTTAATCGAAGCTGCCACAATGTTCTGGGACAAAGAAAGAGCCGTGTTTCGCTTTGGAAACATAGAAATGACCTCTCTCTTGGAAGAAATAGGGGGATTCGCTGGGGTGCCTTGGGATAGTCCTGGTTTATTGGTGCCGGAAAATCGCTCTACTAGGGGGTTTCTGAAGATGATGGGATTAAAGAAGAATGATGACTTGGAGTGCCTGAAAATTTTCTACATACCCCTCAACTTTCTTTTTGAACGATACAGTCACAGCAGATCTTATCGTATTTTTGATGACGAATTTTCCATCACTTCCTTGGGTTGGATCAACCGCAGGGTTTTTGTGTTCATCGTCTGTTTCTTGGGTATGTTAGTGTTCCCGATCCAAGGGGACAAAATCCACACCAGACTGGCCATGGTAACCAAAACCTTGATGGATGGGATCGAGGGGCAAACATATACAATTGTCCCTATGATCATAGCAGACATATACCGGGCCTTAGAGCTATGTCAGAAGGGGTACAAATACTTCGAAGGTTGTAATCTGCTGTTACAAGTTTTGTTGTTAGAGCATCTCCAAAAAGGTCAATACCGTCAAGAGCTTCCGCGAAGGCCGTGGAATGACCACATAGCTTTCCATCATCCTAAGAGAATGACTTATATCCCAGACAGTTTTGCTCAACCCGAGAATGCTATGTGATGGGTGCAGTTTTTCAACAATTTGACCGAGGATCAGGTTCAATGGATGTTCGAATGGTTCCCTACCGATGAATTCATCATCAGGTCTAGGGATGTTCCACACTTGGTACTAATCGGGTTGAGGGGCATATACCCATATGCTCCCATAAAGGTTATGAGACAGGCAGGCAGGAAGCAGGTCATACCACGAGTTGCCAAAATGAGTCACTAAGGGCAGATTTTCAGGATGACAATGTCCCATACAAATGCGAAGCTCAGCACATGTGGCATTTGACAATTATTGTGGAAAAGGATACCATCGAGCCAGATTGATATCATGCTGGTCATGTGTACTTTTACCCATCATGGTTAGAGGATAACATAGCAGGAATATTCGAGCCAAGGGTTGGTTCAGGAAATAGAGTCATAGATGAAGTTGCCTAGGCACAAGTGAAGTACAACAAACTGCGCAAAAGAGTTCACGAGTCCGAGGCCGAGCACAAGGAGCGACACAAGACCGATATGGAACTAATTAATGAATGGAGGGAGATGGCTGTTAAATTAAGCGAAAGGTTAGAATATCTGGAGTATAGTCTGATGGAATTGGAGGAGAAAATGAGGAAGAGAGTCACTGATTGCCAGAACACTGAAGGAAGCGAAGGAGGACATTTAGCCAGGGCATACCTACTGCTGAATCTGTGCAAACTGGGAATTTGGTCGACGAAGGAAAAAACATCCATCCTGGAGAAGGTCCTTCTGGGACCAAGTAGATTAGGTTTATTTGTTTTTTCAAATGTAATAAGGCCAAGTGCCATTAGTGACTTATCTTATTTAGTGTCGTTTTAGATTCATCTATTTTTACATTAATGAAATGAGGCAATTATTGGCACTGAAATTCTCCAAATCTATTTGTCGCTAGGCCTACCTCGGCCACAACGAGACTCCTAAATTAGGATGCAAATTTACAGTCCCTCAATATGTGTTTAAATACTGTAAACACTTTCAGAATCCTCACAAACTTGTTTACCTTTTGTTTTTCTTTATTTTTATTATTCTCATCCCCTATGGTTGGTTCGCACATACTGGCATCATCAACATATCACACCAGATCTAGAGGCCCTCCACCTCCTCCTCCTTCGAATAATCTGAAAAGCTGAGGAAAAGCTAAGATGGATGACTTGAGTGGTATACGGAAAGAAAATGCTGAGAATATTGAAACTTCAGACGGTCGGAGTACTCCAGCCCAGAATGATTTAGTTCTGCGATTGGAGCAGAAAATACTGGAGTTACAAGAAAAACTTGAGTAGGTCCGCAACTTGGCAAACCTCTCCCTCACTCTGAACGTCCCAGACGTTAACCAACAAAATGTTCAAAACCCAACACCTCCTCAAAATACGCCAAACCAACATCCACAAAATCCTCCCGCACCCCATCAATACGCTACACCACCTAAAAATCCCAATCCTCTACCGGTACCAACCCCTCCACAACACCATCATCAACCAACCCAGTACCCACAAACCACTACCTATAACACTCCTCAAAACACACCACATCCTATTCCCGATCCTCAAAACTCAACCAACGACCACCACTATACCCAAATCCCTGGCACCCACCAAAACAACCCCATATACGTGGAGACCCTACCTCACTCCACTCAACCAATCTCCTATACACCCGAATCCGCCGAGAAGGACCTGCTTATCAAGAATATGGCCGAGGAGCTCATGAAGTTGACAAGTCGAGTTCAGGGTGTTGAAGGAGGTAAAGGGATAGAAGGTCTAAACTATGAAGATTTGTGCATACAGCCAGATATGGAACTGTCGGAGGGTTACAAACCTCCCAAGTTCGAAATGTTTGACGGAACGGGTGATCCCAAGGTTCATTTGAGAACTTATTGTGACAAGCTCGTGGGGGTCGGAAAAGACGAAAGGATTCGAATGAAGCTCTTCATGAGAAGTCTTACCGAAGATGCCCTGTCCTGGTACATAAGCCAGAATCCTAAGGAAATGGGCCAATTGGGTGAGCATGGCATCAGATTTTATGGACCAGTTCAGGTTTAATACGGAGAATGCACCAGATGTCTTCTATATCCAGAACCTAAAGAAGAAGCCAACTGAGACTTTCCGCGAGTATGCTACTTGGTGGAGGTCGGAAGCAGCCAAGGTAAGACCAGCATTAGATGAAGAACAGACGAACAAGTTCTTTGTCAGAGCACATGACCCGCAGTATTATGAAAGGCTAATGGTTATTGAGAATCATAAGTTCTCCGATATCACCAAACTTGGAGAAAGTATTGAAGAGGGTATTAAGAGCGGAATGGTGGCAAATACACCGCCATTGCTGAACCCATCGACCAGCTATATGAAAGATTGAAGGCTGCTGGTTATGTCACCCATATTCCCACTGTGGCAATGGAGAATTTATCTCAATGGGTCAACCCGAACAAAACCTGTGCATATCATTCTGGTATGAAGGGGCACACCATTGACGAGTGCCGAACATTGAAGGATAAGGTTCAGACATTGATTGATAACAAGGTCATACAGGTGAAGGAAGCTGCACCCAACGTCCGCAACAATCCTCTTCCAGATCATAGGGGCGAAGGGATCAATGTGATAGAAATTGATGAGGAGTGAGATCTCGAGAGATCAATTGGACTTATCAAAGAGGGCGACAATCCTAAGAAGCCTGCAGTCATTCTCAATTCTATTGAGGTCCAGGTACAGCTACCAATTGAGGTTGAGGTAACCGCATCGGTTCCATTTGAGGTAGAAGTAACACCACCTGCAGCCACACCTGTTCCATTTGAGGTAGAAATGGCCACACCTTTCACAGTGACAGTAGCAACTATGCCTCCTTTCAAGTTCAATGACATACCTTGGGATTACGTTGCCGAAGCTAGGTGAAAAGGAAAAGCAAAGATGGAAGAATCTGGTGCCGCACAGGGAATGACCAGAACTGAAAGGATATATACACCCGAAAATTTGGGAGGATCAAGCAAGGAGGCTGCTACCAAACAACCCGTTATTGAAACTGGACCAGACGATCTTTGGAGGAAAGTACAGGCGAGAGAATACTCTATCGTCGATCATTTAAACAAGACTCCCGCCCAGATATCCATCCTGTCGCTATTGCAAAATTCTAAAGCACATAGGAGTGCTCTGATGAAGGTGTTGAATGAAGCTTATGTGCCAAAAAATATCACCAGTAGAGAGGTGGCCAACATGGTAGGGCAAGTACTGGAGAGTCAGGAGATCACTTTCCACGAGGATGAACTACCGCCTGAAGGTTAAGTTACAACAGGGCACTGCATATCATGATATAGTTTGAAGACAAATTCATTGCAAGAGTCTTAATAGATGGGGGTTCTAGCCTCAACATTTGCCCATTGATTACTCTGAAAAGGTTGGGCAAAGATTTCCATGAGATACGGGCAAGAAGTATGAACGTGAAAGAATTTGATGGGACTCAAAGGGCCACGATTGGGGAGATTAACCTTTGTCTGCAGATAGGACCAACTTGGTTCGATGTTGAGTTCCAAGTACTAGACATATCAACTACATACAATCTTCTATTGGGTCGACCTTGGATACATACCGCTGGGGCTGTGGCTTCCACGCTGTACCAGGACGTGAAGTTTGAGTGGAACCATCAGGAGGTAATATTTCATGGAGATGGAAGTAACCCCATTTACACCAGTCAAACTATCCCGGTTATCGAGAATAGAAGAAGGCTGGGTGGAGAAACTTATCACCACATTGAACATGTCAACGCAATAAGGACAAGTGGTGGAGTAACAAAATAGAAAGCATACTGGCATGGTCTGGGTATGAACCCGGCAAAGGGCTTGGGAAGGAACTCCAGGGCATTACCAAACCGAGACAGTTGAAACGTCACGGCACAACTTTCGGGATGGGATATACATACACCTGGCAAGAATATGATGATTGGTCGCCTCTGTGGCATGGTCCTTATTACCCTCTTGAGCAGCCGGTACCACACTTAAATCAGACTTTCAGCAGGTCGATACAATATGGTGATCTGCAGAGGAAGAAGCTTTGGCTGGGTTGAGAAACTTGTTCCCGGAAGACGAGAATATGGATTGCAGTGCGATAGTTGAGGAGGAGGAGGAAGAAGGCCTTACCATTCAGACCGTGGAAAAGGGAGCTGTTCTCAAGAATTGGACTGCCACACTATTTCGGGCCCGCCGAGTTCCTGGGTAGCTTCGCAATTAGCCTAATTTTTTTTAATAGCCGTACTAGGCATTTAGGATATTTTCAGTAATTTTATTTTAAAGACGCATTTTGTTTTGAAATAATTGCTCGAGTCATCGAGCCGTACCTGTTTTGGATTTTTCAAAATTTATTAATGCATTGCTTTTTGGTATTCATTATTATTTTTTCACATTTTTTCTTCTACAGCATTATTATTACTTTTCTTGATGAACTGATGACTGTGACATGTAATGATACAATGCAATATAAGGATAGTGACTCAGCAGAAGAAGATGAAATACCTGAGGAAGGTGTCAGGGAAGTTGAGAACTTTGAGAACAAACCTAAGTCCAACTGGACGAAACCGAAGCAATCAATTTGGGAGATGCCGAAACCGTCAAGGAGACTCGCATAAGCATTCATTTATCACCGTTAGAGAAGGAAGAATATACTCATTTCCTGAAAGAATATGAGGATATTTTTGCATGGTCATATGACGTCATGACCGGTCTGAGCACATCCATAGTGGCTCACAAGTTGCTTACCAATCCAATGTGTCTGCCAGTGAAGCAGAAACTCAGAAAGTTCAAACCAGACATGAGTCTGATAATCAAGGAAGAGGTCACTAAGCAGATCAAAGCCAAAGTCCTTAGGGTAGTTGATTACCCAACCTGGTTAGCCAACATTGTACCGGTTCCGAAGAAAGATGGGAAAGTCAAGGTGTGCGTTGACTATCAGGATTTAAACAGAGCAAGTCCCAAAGACGATTTACCACTGCCAAATATACACATCCTGATCGATAATTGCGCCAAGCATGAACTCCAATACTTTGTAGATTGCTTCACAGGTTATCACCAGATCTGGATGGACGAAGAAGACGTAGAGAAAACAGCTTTCATTACACTGTGGGGAGTGTACTGCTACAAAATGATGACATTCGGTCTAAAGAATGTTGGGGCTACTTACATGAGAGCCATGACAACCATCTTCCATGATATGATACACAAGGAAATAGAGGTGTATGTTGACGACGTCATCATCAAATCCAAGAAGGCCGCAGATCACATAGCAGACTTGAGAAATTTCTTTGACAGGCTAAGGAGGTACAATCTAAAACTAAACCCCGCAAAATGTGCATTCAGGGGTTCCCGCAGGAAAGCTGTTGGGATTGATTATCAGTCGCCGAGGAATCGAGTTGGACCTGTCCAAAGTTAAGGCTATCCAAGAGTTACCACCACCAAAGAGCAAAAAGGACGTGATGAGCTTCGTAGGATGCCTCAGCTACATCAGTCGCTTCATAGCACAGTCCACGGTAATATGTGAACCCATTTTCAAAATATTGAGGAAAGATGCTGAAACCAGTTGGACCGAGGATTGTCAGAAGGCTTTTGACAAATTCAAGGAATACGTGTCTACACCGCTAGTCCTGGTCCCACCAGAACCTAGGAGACCTTTGCTACTCTATTTATCCGTATTAGATGGAGCTTTCGGATGTGTTTTGGGACAACATGACGAGACAAGAAGAAAGGAGCAAGCAATATACTACTTGAGTAAAAAGTTCACACCTTAATAAGCACGATACTCCCTGTTGGAACGCACTTGCTATGCTCTGACCTGGACAGCCCAGAAATTGAGGCATTACTTCTATGCCTATACCACGTACCTCATATCCAGGATGGACCCTCTAAAGTACATCTTTCAGAAGCCCATGCCAGCCGGGAAGTTGGCTAAATGGCAGATATTGTTAAGTGAGTTCGACATCATCTATGTAACTCAAAAGGCAGTCAAAGAACAAGCATTGGCAGACCATCTTGCTGATAAATCCTGTGGGAGGTGAATACGAACCATTAAAAACGTATTTTCCTGATGAAGAAGTATCATTCGTAGAAGAGGACATTACTGAAGCCTACGAAGGATGGAGAATGTTCTTAGATGGGGTTGCAAACTTCAAAGGACTGGGCATTGGAGCAGTTTTGGTATCAGAAACAGGCCAACATTACCCGGTGTCCGCAAAGCTTAGGTTTTCGTGCACCAACAATATGGCAGAATATGAGGCTTGCATCATGGGGCTCAATTTGGCCATCGATATGAATATACAAGAGTTGCTGGTAATTGGTGATTCAGATCTTTTGGTACATCAAGTTCAAGGAGAATGGGATACAAAGAACACCAATATAGTACCATACTTGTATCATGTGCAGGAACTGATGAAGAGGTTCACAAAGATAGAATTCAAACATGTGCCCAGAATTCAAAATGAGTTCGCAGACGCACTGGCCACCTTGTCATCAATGATACAACATCCAGATAAGAATTCCATAGATCTCATCTCGGTGGGGATCCATAATCAACCGGTTTACTGTGCTCATGTTGAAGAAGAAACTGACGAAAAACCTTGGTTACACGACATCAAAGAATATTTAGCGAAAGGAGAATATCCAGAACAGGCAAACCACACTAAAAAACACACACTGCGTAGGCTATCCAATCGCTTCTTCCTTAGTGGAGGAATTTTGTATAGGAGAACTCCAGATCTGGGATTGTTAAGGTGTGTTGACGCAAAGGAGGCTTCCGGATTGCTTGAGGAGATACAACCGGAACTTGCGGACCACATATGAACAGTTTTGTTCTAGCCAAGAAGATACTCAGAGCTGGATATATTTGGATGACCATGGAAACGGATTGCATCCGGTACGTCTAGAAATGCCACCAATGCTAGGTACATGCAGACATGATAAGGGTACCACCAAATGAGCTCATTGCAATAAGTGCACCTTGGCATTTCGCTGCCTGGGGAATGGATGTCATCGGTCCAATCGAGCCCACCGCTTCTAACGGCACCGGTTCATTTTAGTGGCTATCGACTATTTCACAAAATGGGTAGAGGCTGCATCTTACAAAGCTGTAACCAAGAAAGTCGTCGCAGATTTTGTCAAGGATCGTATTGTTTGCCGATTCGGGGTTCCCGAGTCCATTATCACTGATAATACCGCCAACCTCAACAGTGACTTGATGAAAGCCATGTGTGAAATCTTCAAAAATCAAGCACAAAAACTCTACAGAATACAGGCCTCAAATGAATGGAGTTGTGGAAACTGCCAACAAGAACATCAAGAAGATACTAAGGAAGATGGTAGAAAATCACAAATAATGGCACGAGAAATTACCCTTTGCCCTATTGGGATATCGCACTATGGTCCGAACATCAACTGGGGCAACTCCCTATTTATTGGTTTATGGTACCGAAGCTGTCATTCCAGCCGAGGTAGAAATTCCTTATTTAAGGATCATACAAGAAGCCGAACTTAGTGATGCAAAATGGATAAGGAGCCACTATGAGCAACTAGCCCTCATAGATGGAAATAGAATGAATGCAGTATGTCACTGTCAGCTTTATTAGAGTAGAATGTCCAAAGCTTTCAACAAAAGGGTCAGACCGAGATAGTTCGCACCGGGGCAGCTGGTGCTGAAGCGGATCTTCCCGCATCAGGATGAAGCTAAAGGGAAATTTTCACCCAACTGGCAAGGTCCTTATATGGTTCACCAGGTGCTGACAGGAGGAGCACTCATACTTGCAGAAATGGACGGAGAAATTTGGCCAAAACCCATCAATTCAGATGCAGTCAAGAGATACTATGTTTAGATTGTTTACACTCATCTGATGTAACTAAACTACGCTTGACCTGATTCCCGCTTAAGAGGGGATACGTAGGCAGCACTGTGGGTTCGGTCATATCTTAATAAAATTTTCATTTCCTCTAGAACCAGAAACCGGGGCAGAATTTTGAGGAGGAACCTCAAAATTCTAGAGAAAGTCCAGCCGACCCCATCATATGCCAAACAGTCAGAAATCGGTTAAGTAACTGGGCAGAATTTTGAGAAGGATTCTCAAAATTCCGGAGCAGATCCAACAAATTTCGTTGCACGCAAAGCGACCGAAGAATCATTTACCAAACCAGGGTAGAATTTTGAGGAGGATCCTCAAAATTCTAGCGCAAGGAAGTCGCAATGTCTCTAAAGTGTTACAGTCATTAGTCCATCTAATTTACTTGATATTACATACCACTATATTTTCTAAAAGTAACTCTATTTCATCAAATAAGTGTATATTTTCCGAAAACTTTATTTTTGTGGCTGCCAGGTGTTACTCAGGGTTACTCAAACCTCCAGAACAGAGCAAAGCAAAGCAAGCAGATAAAGGCACGAACCAACCTCCCCTACAAAACTCACGACTTTTCTTTGGATGCAGGCAGAGTAAACATAACACGAGTATTCACAAGTATACACATATCAAATTCGCTACCCTCATAACAATCAGGCCACCAGACGCAAATATATCTCCAGCTAAGAAATATTCTTCTCCTACTTGCTATTTGTCCACCGCATGAGACTAAGCTCTGTCTCAAATCTTTCATGAGGCTAAGCCCTGCCTCTATATTTGCATAAGGCTAAGCATTTCCTTCTCTTTGCATGAGACTAAGCCCTGTCTCAAATCTTTCATGAGGCTAAGCCCTGCTTCTATATTTGCATACGGCTAAGCATTGCCTTCTCTTTGCATGAGACTAAGCCCTGTCTCAAATCTTGCATGAGGCTAAGCCTTGCCTCCATATTTGCATAAGGCTAAGCACTGCCTTCTCCCTGCATGAGACTAAGCCCTGTCTCAAATCTTGCATGAGCCTAAGCCCTGCCTCCACATTTGCATAAGGATAAGCATTGCCTTCTCTTTGCATGAGACTAAGCCGTGTCTCAAATCTTGCTTGAGGCTAAGCCCTGCCTCCATATTTTCTTAAGGCTAAGCATTGCCTTCTCTTTGCATGAGACTAAGCCCTGTCTCAAATCTTGCATGAGGCTAAGCCCTGCCTCCATATTTGCATAAGGCTAAGCACTGCCTTCTCCCTACATGAGACTAAGCCCTGTCTCAAATCTTGCATGAGGCTGAGCCCTGCCTCCATATTTGCATAAGGCTAAGCACTGCCTTCTCCCTGCATGAGACTAAGCCCTTTCTCAAATCTTGCATGAGGCTAAGCCCTGCCTCCCTATTTGCATAAGGCTAAGCACTGCCTTCTCCCTGCATGAGACTAAGCCCTGTCTCAAATTTTGCATGAGGCTAAGCCCTGCCTCCATATTTGCATAAGGCTAAGCATTGCCTTCTCTTTGCATGAGACTAAGCCATGTCTCCCCTTGCATAAGTGTTGGTCTATTCTATCTTTGCGTTATCTTCTTCTCTCGGGGTAAGCTCTTCCCCCAAAACTCTGCGCAAGACTAAGCATTGCCTTGTTATTACCTTTGGTATCATGTCTCTGCATTTCATA
Source organism: Nicotiana attenuata (assembly GCF_001879085.1). NCBI lineage: Eukaryota > Viridiplantae > Streptophyta > Magnoliopsida > Solanales > Solanaceae > Nicotiana > Nicotiana attenuata. The sequence continues at coordinate 146,703 of NW_017672038.1, read as the reverse complement.
GGCTGATATATAACCGACTTGTCCAAAGGCATCATAGTCCTATGGAATCATCCTCATAGCCTGAAGACACCATGTCATGGCCTGAGGATCTCTCAATACTTGCATATTATTATTCAAAGGCGTCATGGCTCGGAGGCACCATTTTCATAGACCGAGAACATCATTTCATGGCCTGCGAATCCCACTACAAGAAATTTAATTTTTAACGATCATTTCTTAATGAAGGGACATAAATTCGGTCGTTATAAGTGTACTTATAGCAACCAAATTTTTTTCCAGTCGTTGAAACTAATTTTGAGCTCAATATTAGCGAGGGGTAATATTCGGCCGTTAAAATAAAACATAGCCCGTCGTTAAACAATTATTATTAATGAAAAAATGGCACTAACTTTTCCCTCTTTTTTTTCCATCTCCGCCAAATCCCCACCTTCCCCACACACCCCTAAAAAGGAAGAAAAAAACCCTAACGCCAATGACTCTATTTTAAACGCTTAGATACTCAGCGAAAAAAAACCATTGACAAAAACCTGCAACTACGATTTTTCCATCTCCCCAAAACCCCCCACCTCCCCGACCCCAAAAAAGGAAGGAAAAAACCCTAACGCTTCTCTAACAACGAGTCTGTTTTGAATGCTTACTAAGCAAAGGAAAAAAAAACCATTGACAACAGCGAAGGAAGGAAAAAGGAAGGAAAAAACCTACAACTACGAAGTTAAATTCAGCGAAATTGCTCCGTTGACAACAACTGCTCATCTTCGAGTTTCTTCTCATCAAGGTAAGGTTCAAAATTGAACCTTTTTTATGTGAATTGATTGATAATTTTGCTAGAAAAAGGCATCTGAACTAGGAGAAGGGATGACTAGTCACTGATAGGATGCCATTGAGATAGCTATCGTCAATAAATCAGTTTGATTTTGGCTTAGCAAAATAAGCTTCAAATATGATGTTTTAAAATTGGGGATAGTTGTGTAATCCAGCAGATGCACCTTTTATTTTCACTGACCTTCTTTATTTTTTCTTTCCCCTCATGGGTTTCAGAAAGGAAGAATTTGTTTCAAAAACTTGCCTAATTTTATATTTCTATGCCTTAGATGTGAGGATGAGTGAGACGCCCACAGATCGATATCATGTCGTTCAATAGCAGCCAAAAGTATTGCTACATTACTAGAAAGCCTACGTGTTTCTTCATTATCTGCGATAATATTCAATCATGATTTCCTATGTGTCCTTGTCATTTTATTGGCAAAAATATATTGCTAAAAGTAGATTGCTCTTCTGAAGAGGATGTCGTGGCTATGGAATGTGCATACAGCTTAAGCTACATGGGTGCCTACTGTTCTCTGTAGACACTGGATCTTCATTGCTGTGATTAGTAGTGCTATATGTATCGGCAATGCCAAAACACAGTGATATTCACTGCCAATCAATGTAGAATCTGATAGCTTTTGGGAGTACTGGTTGGAATTAGCCGAAGCAGGTATATATCTGATGGTAAGTCTCAATATTCTTTTTACGCATGCTTACTTTTGTTATATGATTTATGTGCAAGTGCTGATATTATTGCAATGAATCAGAATGTTTGGTGGAATTTACTCGTGTATGCAAAAGTAGGTACTCATATTTTCTCTGCATTTGTTTGACGATAATGTTGTTTCAAAAGTGTCTGCTCCCATCTGAAGTTAGACCATCTCTTCTTTGTTCTCTTTCATACTGTTTTTGGATACAGTTAGTATGCTTCATTTGCTGATGCCTTTATTATTGCTCCTATCATGCAATGCTCCATTGTTTGTCCTTTCTTCTTGATAGTGGTGTGGATTGAGTTGGAGGGTTGGCTATGTCTTGAAAAAGGGTGGTTGAATGATATGAGAGGATACTTGTTTACAAGTACAATCAATCATGGGGTGTGAGAAGTCGATCCTGAGTTGAGTTGATCTCATACAAGTACTTGCACCAACTTGAGGCTTCAGTAGGAGATTGATTTAACTACATTTTTTCCAGATTTTAAAGAAAAAATATGTAATTATAAAAAATTATGATCATAATGTGCTCCTTTTGCCGTCTCTATTGTTTAAGTTTCAGTTTAAAAACTCTAAATGTAATTGTGTTGCAACTTCCCACCATACATTTATAGGGCAACAACTAATTGTCTATCTCAAAATTCAGTTAACTCTAATGTTGTTATTTCAAATTATCCTACATGGATTTTCACTATGGGCTTCCCTGGTATCTTGATGCCTATTGGATTATTACCACTGATGTAATTAGGCATATTTTGTATAGGGGAAGAAGAAAAGCCATTTTCAACACAATCCCGACTTAGATCTGCTGTTGATTTAGCAGCCATAGAATCAACAACCAATCTTACAGCAACTTCTTGACGTTGTGGCATGTTCCAATTAGAAATTACGTTTATTGGATCAAATGAAGCTCCAAACTCCTGAAAAACTGGACTTTCATCCCAATTCAAACTCTCCATTATATCAATACTACTTTTGCAATAGCCAGACCACATGATCTTCAATACCTGAACAAATGTGAGTCGTGGATTAATCATTAATGGATTAATGAACTGTTCAAAGGAACGTAGTATTTTATTCAGCGGAGCGGAAAATGAGTGTGTTTGTGAAAAAATACTAAAATTCATCAAAATACTTAGTTTTGAACCCATAATTAGTTGCAGATGCAATGGATTCAGGTATTGAACCCATCAAATTTAAATTTTGAAAGTGAGAAGTCTTGGATAAGCTTTATGATCCAATCGAATGAAATTTATAGAAGATTAAAAAAACTTACAATTAAATTAGCTGCAGCCTGCAGGCGAAAATGATGGCCTTGTGTGATAGACTGATTAAATCTTGAAGGGTTTCTGTATTTAGAATCACAGCCTTTAGTAAAACGCAGAAGTACTGGTTCTAACAACCATATTCTTGATTCGTATAATTTGAGATTATATACAAAATTAATTAGATATTGCTAACGTCAGTTTTAGCTACTAGCTATATATACAATTTGTCAGTTGTATAAAAAGAGAACCCATCAGAATCTCGGAACTGGTCCAAAACTTGCAGAAATGTAAAACTTAGCAAAGGGAAAAATAAAACGAAGCAGAAGATGACATATTTACAGTATTACCACCATGAATGTTATGAGCTGTGGCAATAGTGATATATTATACTAAATTGAGAATCTTGTTATAATCTGCCATTTATTTCTTTCACATTGGCATTTATGTCTTTTAAATTTTTATTGTGGTTCATTTATTTTTACTTTAACTAAAACAAGCCACAACTTTTTGTTATTTGTAGAATGAGACTTTAGAACTGTGATATGTGTAGAATGAGACTTTACAACTGTGATATGTGTAGAATTTATTCCAATTGTTGCTAACCTTTTCTATAAATGTCACGTGTCTGTTGAGACTACTGGTTTTGCTAAAGTAGTGTGTATACATTGTAGAGATGAATGTCCTAATGAGAAGATCAATGCAGCAGATTTTTTCCCCATAGAAGTATGTAAACCTATTTGCTAAAGATGCATGTGAAGGTGTTTGGATTAGCTTAAAAGCTTATCAAATTATAGCTTAAACGCATCTTTTACATAACAGAGTTGGGAATACCAACTGCTTTAGGCTTGAGGTTATATCAATGTTGGGCCATGGAGCTATGCTACTATCTGTAATCTGTTGAATATTTTTCACATTTTAAGTTCTTCTGGAATTAGAAGTTGATTGCTTCAGAACATCTATTGGTGCAAACATAGGACTTATGTCCCGATTTCGGACTTCTAAGAGCTCAATTCTGCTTTTAATTATCCCAATTCTACCCGGTTTTATTTTACTTTTATATTATGAAACCAATTCAAGAATCAAGAATATAAGGTTAATGATGGAAATACACATAGTTAAATTTTTATTTTTCTAGTTTATAAGATAAGTTTAATATTTAATGATACTTGTGAAATATTGCAGGACAAATTTGATAGTGATGACATAAATGATCAATGGGATCATGTCTTAAAACATATGAGAAGTTATGGAATAACTGGAGACGATCGATGCACAAGAATATTAAGTCTAAGCCATTCCGTTATGCTCTAAAAGATGTGCCAAAATGGGTAGACAAGAGTGATTGGGAATGGCTGGTCAAGCAGTATTTTTTACTGAAAAATTTAAGGTATGATTTCATAGCTATTTATTAACATCGTGTTATATTAAGTTGCTAATCAGAATTTTGCTCGTATGTTGTTAATTTAGGAGACAAGTACACGAAACTCAGTCAATAGGTCTAAGTTGAGTATGCCTCATCGTACGGGTAGTAAGCCAATTAGGGAGATCATTTATGAATTGGTGAGTAAATCTTATAATTCTATTAAGAAACCCCATCTTTGTTACAAAGATTTCTTTGACTTGTTATTTAAATGTGAAGGGAGATAAAGATGGTAATCCACCGGATGTGGCAACTATTTTTTTGAGACTCGTAAGAAGAATAATAAGCTTGTTGAACCTGAAATCAATGAGAAATATGTATGTTTATTTATAAATTTCAATTTACATTATTTATTTACTATGTTGTATTATTTTAATTAAGTTATTTTTCATTCTACAGAATACAATCAAAGAATTGGTGCAATCTGAATCGTCTCTTATAAACATTGAGGTTGTAGAAAGGTGCTTCGGACCTTAATGAAAGAGTCATGTAGTTGGATTTGGTGGTGGGATAACCGCTAGGGAGTTGAAAGGTGGTAACTCCTCTAAAGCTGCATTGTTGGAAAAGCTGTATGCTATTGAAAAAGAAAATGGAACGCTAAAAGGACGCTTGGAAGGGCTAGAGAGCAAATATGATGAGCTGGGGAGTAAATACGCACAACTTGCAAAGATAGTATTTGATCAGCCTTCATCACCAGCTTCAAGTGATCAATAGATTGAATCATTTAACAGGTTAGTAGATTGAAAATCCTATTTTACTCTGATGAACATAGTAGTCTAAAAAGGTAGTTTAGTTCTTTATCGTACCTCTGCGGTTTCTTTGTTTTTGTATGCTATTTTTGGAACCTCTCTTTGTTCTGTAACCACTTTAGTGTGCCTATGTATGGATTGATGGTTGTGGATTTCCTGGCTAAACGGGTGTTACTAATTTGAAAACCAAAGGCGTTTACGCTGAAGCAAGCGGTGTTATCTTGTGTTTCCTGTTGCCTTTAGAGATTGTTCTCATTTATCTTTGTCGTATGATGCCCCTGTCATTTTTCAGAGCTTCTTTACTTTGATATATAATGGGACATGTGGTGGGCACATGGGAATATCCTAAGTATATCCATTTGCAATGGAATATAATTTGATGCTGCAATTTTATGCTATTGAAGTGTTACTTTCTCTATATATAAAAAATAATTGGCATACGAAAATGATTTTGTCTGAGCATTGTTTTCCCTCGTAGTAGAAATCCACAAAAAAGGTGGAGTCTTTTTAGGTACTAGCACTTTCTTACTTGCGAAATATAGTATTTTGTTACCTCTTAGACTTTACGAGATCTAATAAGTGATATATCTTGGTTAGCATGAATGCTACTTTCCATTTTTACATTTTTGGTTCAACAAATCCAGGTTTCAGTTTGGCTCTAGACAAAGACGTGGCATGATGCATAAGTTGACTCTTAATTTTGTATTGATCTACCTATGTCCAATGGGTATCACATCGTATGTATATGCAACTTGGATCCTTAAAAAGAATTCTGAAAATCACTAAGAGCTTAATGCACTCTCTTCTGATCCATATAATTGTAGCTAATTTAATGTAACATAGTGTGAGAGAGTAAGGTCTCGCTCAGCTCATCAGTTGTCTAACATGTGGCCCAAGTTGAAATCAAGACCTTCTTGTTTACAAGTGTTAGTAGCAAAAGAAAATTCCATCAGAACTACACATGATTTACCATGTCATTTCATGTAACTTATATTCATAAAATTTGGTTGATTCTGCTCAGTTTTACAATACATGAAGCTCTATTGATTACCTTCTTCAGATTAAGTCGTTTGTTTTCTGCGGAACTGATCTACTAGTAGTAATGACATGGATGATATATCTTGATTATCTGTAAGGAACTGAAACTGAATGACAGGATTAAGGTATACACGAAGATCCCTGTTCTGCCACATAAAATGCTCAACTCCTAGATTAGGATAAAATGTGGCAAGCTACTAAACCAAGTACATGAATAGTAACTTGGACGATAGAACCTCTGATGTTCGATATCTCCAGATTTTTAGAAATTACTCTTACTACGTTTACTAATGACGGTCGTGCTCGTCTTGGACTTGGCCATACCCTTTGGGTCGGCCATGCTCATGCGACGCCGACATCATTGAGGAATGTCGTTTACCTTATCAAAAGAGTTATTGCTGTACTTATATCTATTTTTAACAAAATTTATATTAGAGTTATCACTGATTGTTCATATGTACTAAATCTTTTTGAGATCCTTCTCTTTTAGATTTTCATTTTCGTTGTGGGTAAAGCTAGTCTTTCAACAGATGCAATTCTAGAGCAACATGTTCTTCAGCCCGTTGATTTTACTAAAATCATTCAATTCAAGGTTGTGGAAAGGAGGTCGACTTGATCAAGTTGACTCCACATAATAGAGGCCATGATCAGAATCTGCTAGCAAAATAATGATTGTGATGTGAACTATAACTTGCCAAGTTTTGAACATGACCGCAGGGCTTCTTTCACTCTTTTTTCTTTTCTTTTTCTCTCTCACTTTCACTCTTACTTACACGCTTTTGTTCTCACCCCTTGTTGCACACTTACAACTAGAATGACCACCTCTATTTATAGGTAGTCATGGGATCAGAGGATCTAGTGGAACTTAAATGAAGTAGTGACTGATCCCAACTTGTTCAGTTCTTTGAGATTTTAGTATAGTTGAACCGTTACTCGTATGATCTTCTTTAGTTGTTTATTCTTTGTTACTAAACTAACATAAATTTGTTATTTTAACAGATCAAAAATTTGAAGTTCAAAGAACCTATCCATGAGGAAAGTGTAGAGCAAGTTGAAGTATATATAAGTGATTTTTGGTTTGTCAGGGATGAGTTAAAGACATTGTCTTATATACATATATATGCTGCAATTTTACTTTTTCCCTTTTTATGAATTGTAAAATGATGTCTTACAATTTGAATTGGTTTCTTATAAATATGATACTTTAGTTCTTTATATTAACAAGATATCAAGTATTTGATTTATTTTTAAATATTATTGAGCGTGTATGAAAGCATATAAAGAATTATTACTATTCATAAATTTTCGTAATTATATTGATTACATTTTCATATTAGCGAAGAAAAATGTGGTCATTAAAACTCTTTAACGATAGGTTTCTCAAGCAGATAAGTGACAATTAACGAAGGGAAGTTTGGATGTTAAAAGTAATTATACTATCAACGAAGGGAATATCGGTCGCTAAAAGCACTTCAATTGACTTAATTGGTTGTTGTCATTAGAGATTTATGATGACCGGACAATAATTTAGCGAGGGGAAAATCATGTTGCTAAAAACATGTATAACGACCGAAAATAATGCCGTCACTAAAGAATTTTTAACGACTGGATTGTAAAACCGGTCGTGAACTTTTAGCGTCGGAGCTTTTAACGACCGGTGACGACCGGATTTTGTCCGGTCTTTATCAACTTATAACGACCGGAATTGGACTTTTAACGGCCAAATTTCCCCTCGCTAAAGGCCTATTTTCTTGTAGTGATCAAAATCTAAATCTCAGCTAAAAAGCAATAAAGAACATCATCTCTTAATCTACTTGGTCCCTGAAGGACCTTCTCCATGCTTGGCTCTTTTGACCCCATCAATCAGGTTCCCCAGATCGCGCATATCCAACAGTAAGCAAGCTGTTCCTAGATGTCCTCCTTCACCGCCATCCATCCCTTGGCAATCCAAGAGTCTCTTTCTCATCTTTCCTTCCAGCTTCATCAATCCTTATTCCAAGTATTCCAATCTTTCTGTGACTTAGTGGCAATCTCCTTCCATTCCTTTATCACCTCCATGTTCACTTTGTGTTGTTCTAGATGTTTAGCTTCAGACTCGAACACCCTTTTGCATAGCCTTCTATACTTAACCTGTGCCTCAACTACTTTATCTATGATCCTGTCCTTCAGATTTACTCCTGGCTTGACGTCTCCCGCTATGTCATCTTCCAGCCATGACAGGTAGTAGTACATTAGACCGATGTGATAACTGTCTGGTTCAATGGTTTCCTTTTCCACAATGATCTTCTAGTTCCACATATGTTGCACCTTGATCTTAAATGGAACGACATCTCCTTTGAAATCTACTTTGTACTGGACCATGTTTGAAACCCGAGGTATGACCTGTTTTCTTCCCGCTTGCCTCATTACCCTTATAGGGGCATAAGGATAGATGCCGAGCAACCCGATCAGTACTAAATGAGTAGTCCCCCTTGACCTGATGATGAACTCACTTCTAGGAAACCATTCAAACATCCAATGTGCTTGCTCGTCTATCAGATTGCTGAAGAAACGCACCCAACTTACACCATTTCCAGGCTGCGAAAACCTGTCTGGAATAAACCTCATTTTCTTTGGATGATGGTTGGCTGTGTACTCATTCAATTTCCTTCGCACAAGCTCTTGACGATACTCTCCCTCAAAGTGTCCAAATCCCTACTTGCATCGTTCTTGAGCACGGTACATCTCAGCTAAGATCATACGGATGATGGTATATGTTTGTCCCTCGATTCCCTTTATCAAGGTCCTGGCGACCATTGCTAAGAGAGTATAAATCCTTCCTCCCTTCATTGGAAATATAAACAACCCCAAGAAGCAAACAACGAATACATAGACCCCGTGGTGCATCCAACCCAAAGAAGTAATGGCGAGTTCATCATGATGAATACAATATGACTTGATATGCCCATAATGCTCGTAAAGAAATTCAAAAGGAATGTAGGATTTCTTTAAACAGAGCAGCTCATCATTTTTCTTAAAACCCAACATCTTCAGAAAACTATGGGGTGTGCGATTCTCTAGTACCAGTAATCCCAGACTATCCCATGGCAAATTAGCGAAGCATCCTATTTCTTAGGAGATGAGTCATTTCTATATTTCCAAATCAAAAAATGGCTCTTTTCTCGTCCCAAAACATGGTAGCGGCCTCAATCAATTCCCTATTTAGTCAAATGTTTAGGAAGGATGGCAGGTCACCAAGTACTCTTCTCACATGATTCTTGTAGAAAGGTGCAAGGTCTTTCCACCAATCAAGTATCAAAGATGGGATGTTTTGGACCATACCGAACGTGGGGATTTCATGCTTCATTTTTTGCAAACAGCAAAGGTTATCCCCTTCCCTCTCTAGATTTGACTACTTACGTAATAATATTCAACACGTTGTCACATTTTCTCCAAGTAATGCACATAATATGACAGTGTCCATTGGTATTGTTGAAATCCCGTCGGACTTTGGACAAGGTTCATCGTAGCGGGTTGTTACGTTAATGACGCTCCAACCCGTACTAGGTTTAGCATGATGCATGTACATTTCAAGATTGAGTAGGGTTTCTAGAATGGTCTAGACTGGTACTCCCAAGTGGACAACTTGAGAGGGAAAGGCACGGGACCGTCGATTGCACCGCTGATCGACTAGTCTACCGCAAATAAGCCATTTAAAAGGATAATTTTTGGAAGAGCGCGGACACTCATCAAGCGCCGCTATGTTGATAATTGGAATGAGTGAAGTATGATGTGGAGCATGATTTATGAAGAAATAATAACACATTGCCAAGTATTTGCATGTAAGAAGCAATAAATAAAATAGCAAAAGTGAACATGAAAAGAAAAGAAAAGGAAAGAAAGACAAAGGAAAGAAGTCAGTTTGGCTCATAAAAAACTCATAAAAAAACTATGTGAGAACATAATGAAGCAGGTAGGGAAATAGGGATGGGAGAGGCATGATATAGCAGTCTTAGACAAGATGAAAAGAGATGGAGAGCGATCATAGCAAACAAAGGAAAATAGGGGAAAGGATTTCATAGCAAATTTAAACGAATAAAGGTGAATAGGGGAAGGGATGTGCATGTCATAGAAAATAAAGGTGAGTAAGTGATTTGCATGTAACAAAGAAAGTAATCCACATAAGTCAAGTTCATTATGATAAGAGCCTAAGTGTAAATCCCCAGCAGAGTTGTCATGCTGTCGCGCCCCGTTTTCTCGAGAAAGCGGGCTTCGACGTGTGACAACTCTTTTCAATGAGGTACTAAAAGAGAAGAGTCGCCACCTAAAAAATTTTAAGGTGCGTTAGGGATCCTATTTGCGAACAACTCTGTTTGACTAGCCAACGCCACCAAAGATCGGGTAAGGGCTCAAATTACCTCGGAGAGAAGGTGTTAGGCATTTTTCAAGGTCCACAACTGTGAGTCCCGGCCAAACTTTAAAATATGTGAATTATGTAATTAGGCTAGGTGATCAAATAATAAAGAGAGGTTAGAAGTCGAAGAGTCTCATTATGGCATATGAGAATTGGAACAAATCTCAATGACTACAAGGATACAACTACATTGGTCTATATTAAACGACTAAGTGTAGGTAAATGGAAAGGGGGGTCGTAAGTTTTTTAGCCTAAAAGAGCACCCCGTGCAACATATATAACACTTCGCAGCTCCCTTAAGGTAGGGGTTGCTCATATTATTCAGTTGGCACATACTATCATCTCCTGCCACCCAATTACTATGTTAATATTGTTTACTTGAAGGCTCTCTAAGTCAATTATATGCCGTGTCCTATGCATGCATTACCCGTCCCATGCATATGGTCCAGGGGGCTTTGAACCTACTAGTTGGGTGGTTCTAGGCTTTACTTAGGATGCTAAAAATGATAAAAACTAGGCGACATTCAAAACAGGTAGGGCTGCACATAATGGCAAAGAAAAGGCTCAAGTTAACCTCCACACATAAGCACAAAAGGCACGCGATCAGTCACAGATTTTAATATTAGGCGGTAGACAGTTTCAGAATTAAGAAGTATTATAGTTGTTAAGTCCTACAGGCATGGTTTCTAGATGATTCTGGATTCCAACATTATATAGGCAGTGCTGTAATTTCATACGTATAGGAAAATTAGAGCGTGGAAAGTCCTATAGACATAATATCTAATCGTTTGCGTAGTAAGATAGTGAAAACAATCTGAATTGCCAATGTTGATTTTATAGATATGCGTCCTAGGCAAGTGACAGTACTCTGTAGACATGATTTTTAGTCGTTTGCGTAATTAGGCAGTAAAGTCGCTTGAAGACGTAGGATTAGAAGCGTCAATAAAATACCCTATAGGCAGGATTTCTAGCAATTGACAGTTAGACTTGATTTTATAACACTTTATCCTTATAGGCATATCATCTAGATGAGGCAGTATAATGGAAAATAATAGAAACGACTGATTAATTAGTTAACCCTATAGTTAGGTATCTAGATGAGCATACCAAAGACGTGTATCATTGTATCCTATAAGCATGTTGTCTATTAATTAAAACGGATGATCACTATAACATGTTGTCTAAGGCATTCATTAGTGGATACGAAAGTAAATGCAAGCAATTACTTAAACTAACATGCTTTGAATAAAGTACCAGTGTCAGACAAATTAAGTCAGGTGTGTGCGATCCTTATAGACATGATTTATACCAGTATATGACACATGAAACTAAATAGCATATAAGACATGTTGAACAAAATAGCAAATAGACCGTGTAGACCCTATAGGCATGTTTTCTACGCATTCATGCAGGTATTAGAGTACCCCCAATTCACTAATTCCCCAGTTGTTTAGTTCTTACAAATTATTGACCAAATAGAATAATTACAAGCACAAATAGAAGAATTACAGGCCCAACATAAATATAAAATGACTCAGTGATTCATCTGGGCCTTCACCAACCTCAATCTTTGTATAAACCAACAGGTACAAATTCCCAGTACTTAGGGATGATTAAAGCACGGTTGAATTTAGTGTTGAGATCCAACAACAGCATGGCCCAACAAACCAGGCCTAAACATGGAAACAATTGTCTCGCTTACCCATTAACAAACATCAGGAACATAGGAACATAAGTGTAACCAGTCATGCAGCTCACTTAGAGTCTGGGCATGGACACATACACATGGATTTCTAGTAAAAATATTTTCTAAGTAACCATCTTAAAAGTGATTTCAAATAGGTAGAAGAACACATGAGCATATGCAAAGGGCTTTAGCAAACACATAGAATGAGTACATACAGTAACGAACAGATTCAAAGTGATAGCATCACAGAGATGGACTTTCAGCATAAGTAGGACTTGATTACAAGAATTTGTCAAACAAGAGTTCTTATAGCAAGGGAATTAAGCATGAGAGTTAAGCTAGGAAAGTAGCAAATTATACATGAATTACTTAAACATCGATTTCCCTAAGAGGTTTTAGTACAAAAATCCAACGCGGGGCATGAAGATCAACTCATAATAGACTACAAATACAGAAATCAAGTTTAACATAGACATAATAAACCCAGAGAGGCCAGGGATCAAACTAGTCAACTACACATAGTGAACATATTCTAAAAATTTAGGACATAAATAGATTTTTATGCTAGAGAACACTAGAATTGCAGAATAATATCAAGATGAATAGGATCGCATACGAAGGTAGCACAGTATCCAAATCGTGCTGACTCACAAAAGTTCAAACAACATTGGAATACAGAACATGAACATAAGCAGAAAAGAGAAATAGGATTGTTAGAGTCAAGAGCACTAACCAGTTGCAAATTCAACAAACAAAATGAGAGAGAAAGGCTAAGTGTCAGAAACAACTCAAATATCATCAGCAAAGAGAACAGCCAAAAGACCCAGCCTCAAATGGACCCCGAGCAGTGCTCGCACTAGGGAGGTCGTTATAAAGGATTCTGATGGCCTTGACTTTCAGCCAGCCAAGAGTAATAGATTCATAATAGTATCAAGTGAGTGAGAGTATGAGAGAATAACAGTGGTTCTTTAGTGGTTAGAGTCCGTTCAAAGAGAATTAGGGGAGGGGTATATATAGTGGTAGAATCAGGCAAATAAACAAGGAAAGAAATCAAGTAAACATGAACAAAAAGAGTAAAATCTCGCATGCAAGTCAGTAAAGTAACCGGAAAGGAAAGAAATCAAACTCCAAACCCTAGTTAGGGTTTAAAACTCAAAATCGGCCAACTGGTACGAAAAATCAGGCTTTTCTTCGTGTATTTGGACGAGATATTGTCCAAATCTCCAAGATTGAGTTGATTCACGTCCAATATAGAGATAGTATTTGCCAAAATTGGGCAAATACCTAAGTAATACCATAAACGTGTGACCAGTAGCGGAGAAACATAGATATGGTAAGCAAATAGTCTCACGCCCTAAACCTGAAGAGGCGTGGTCGGCACCCGGTGCCATACTCAGCCCGAGCGTACCACTCTATAACTGTGAACTCTGGAGGGATAACCCGCATCTTAGGCCGATGAGGCCATATTCTGAATCATTTGAAAATAACGTCTACAACCAGCAATACCAAACTAAATATTTACATAGAGCTGGTAAAGCCACAATACTGATAAAAAAATGTACAGGACTCGTCTACAAGCCTCTAGGGATAACTGAATTGTATCATGGTCGAGACAGGGCCTCGACCTACCCAACAAACCTATATATATAAAATGGACTACAAGGTATAGACCTGGTAACTCTGAGGCAATGGAGTTACAAACCAAGCTGATGGTTGACTTTGTCTACTGGGAAGGTCTATCCAGCTCTCTATCGGGACCTGCAGGCGTGAAATGCAGCGTCCCTAAAAAAAGGGACGTCGGTATGGGATAATGTACCGAGTATGTAAGGCAACAGAATAACTGAAAGCTGAAACTGAACTGATAAGATAATAAATGAAAGTACCTGGGAGTCAAATATAATTTGAAGATATGCTTACCTGCTGATACTGACTCATCTCTCTCAATATAGTAAGTAAAATAGTTGTCCGGCCCTATAAGGCTCGGTATTTGTAACTGCTCTGCCGTAGTAGGATCGCTCATATGCGCTCGACCATACTAGGCTCTATATCTCAGCCATTCTAGGCTCGCTCATAGGCGCTCGGGCACAGTACGCTCTTTATATAACTTACCATCTTATCAGACGTTGCCCAATAGGAGCCTGCCCACCGATTATAGCTCGATGATGGTGAAAATATTGTAATACTGTATCAATATATATATATATATATATATATATATATATATATATATATATATATATATATATATATAGACTCTCTGCTCTCTTGGCTGAAAGAAGACAAAATTAAACTGAATGTAAAGTCCCGATAAGGAAGAATACTGTAACTTATGAGACTAGGATAATGTACATAAATTCAGGAATAAGAACTTCTCTTCATGCCTCGTTATTAAACGCATGTAGTTACGGGATTATGCCAAAATGAAGAGAGGTTTAGCCTTAACATACATTATCACAATCTTTCCAATCACCAAGTTACTCGCCTCTTTGCACCCTAATCTACAACAACAATAATAATACTATCATTAAGTTACGAAACGTACAACTATCGCACAACAAACGACAAGCTTATTTTGTATTAAAACGGGCAGCATCTCCCTTATAATCCTTACTTCCTCCAGATTCAAGATAGCACCAACAACACAAGAACACAACAATATATACATTATTTTCCAACCTTTTATACACCACAAAATACTACAAAACAGCCCAACACACCCCATACTCTTCAAACACAAAACAACCACCGTAGTAGTGTAAAACAGCCCGAAAATGTTACGAAAAACAACCAGCCTACCACCCTGCATTTATGTGATGTTTATCCACACCCTTACTACTCAAAAACTCCACAAAAAAGTAGTAAAACATGCAGCCCAAAAGCAACACAAAACAGTCCGCTACAAGTGAATAACTCGAACTCACGGCTTCCGATCACCGTCCCGTAAGTTCTTACAAATATAGAACGACTTACCATGAATTTACAGCAGAAAAAATGGATGAAAGATAGCAGTAAACTGACCTTATTTGTTGGATAACTCAGCTCCTATCTTGGTTCTTCAAACTCTAGGTTTTACCTCCAATTAGAACTTGAAAGGGTTTGTGGGAAAGTTTTAGGAGGATGTTTGCAGGGGTTTAAGTCTGGTTATTGTATTATGTAATAGGTGTTATATTGCAGGAGATAAGCCCTTAAATTGGGCTCTTTGGCCGACCCGAAATAGCCCCTTTTTGGACTCTCATTTAAGCAAGTAGGTGACACACCTACTTGTCACCTAGCAGCCTGCGCAGTCTCGCAAAAATGCATATATCTCTCTATTCCAATGTCGCATTGACATACGGTTTAATGCATTAGAAAATAGACTCATAGAGCTTCAATTTGATGGGGGTTACACCCCATAAATCTAGTATATTGGGAGAAAAGCGCAGTTACATTTGATCCAAATTTTCAGTAAAACTTATGAACGTAACTTGTGATGACTTTCATCGACTTTTGTTCCACAACTCGCTTTACTTCCAAACATAACACACGTCTATCATAACACTAACATAACCTCCTTATCATGTGAAGCACCCTAGCCTCACCCCAAAAGTTTATGCTATAACATTCCCAACTTGTCGACTTCGGACGAAACATTATTTTCTTCAATTTCTTAGCTTCTAAACCTTCCAACCCTCTTTGTACTTATTGTTCATCATCTTCAATATATTTAACATCCGAGGTAGCATGATAAATTAATTTATATACTTCCAAAGATGATCTCATTTTTAGTCTTACATCAATTGACTTAAGACGTACTCTTACGTACGAAAATATGGGGTGTAGCAAATATTTATGGAATCCCATTATCAACGGGATTAGAAGAGGGAATTAAGGGAGAGGCAGCTAGGATTGATCAGAAGAGAGAAGAGGAGAGTTGGGAGCGTTTTGGGGTGGCCGGTTTGGGGGGAATGGTCTTTAGGGTTTGGGCAGGTGTTATTAATAAGGGCGGATGGTTTATGGGCTGTTGATCTCAGAAATCAACGACCAAGATTAAAAGAAGAATGTGGCGGGTTATGGAGATGAGTCCCGACCGGATTAGAATTAGAGGGGTCGTCTGGTTTGGGCTGGGGAACTGGGTCAGGTGTTTGGGCCTTGATTTTGGTCTAAAAGTAACTCAAAATATTAAATACCCGAAAATTGTTAATAAATAATTTATAAAAAATATTTAATGGATAATAAAATATCACTTGCGCAATAAAGTGATTGAAAATAATAATTTAACATTACAATAATATAAAAATGCTATCTGGCACAAATTCTGTAAAAAATGTAATTATGTATAACGCATAGACTATTATTGCAAAATCGTGTAAATATCCAATAAATACAAATATAATTATGTAAAATGAAGCAAAAATTTTATGACCTATACATGGATACAAATAGTTAATTTAGATGATTGAGTCAATCTCAAAGTAATTTAAGGGATAATTAATAAATAATCAAGTAATTTAAATGCAAAGAAATCAATTTTAAAGCTCTAAAAATTATGAAAAATTATATAAAAAATTACTTGTATAAATCTTATAAATTAAGTAATAATTCAAAATGACATTTTGAAAATATATATATACTATTTGAAAAATATGAGGGCAAAATTGGGTATCAACACCCCCTACACAAAGTTAGGCAAGACCCTTATCTTAACTAGGCAATTTCAACACTTGAAAATAGCTTTTCTCCCAAAATTCGCCTCCACGCGGCTCAAATCTAACCAAAATAAACTTAATATCATCAAACAATGTTAGGGAAATCAATTATAATAGATAAGCTAAGATTTTTATAGTTTTCCCAAAAAATCAGCAAAAGTCAACATGGGGCCTGCCCGGTCAAAACCCGAGTCCAGTGGTAGATTCCGACTACTCATGACCCCGCGAGTTCATATTTCTGATTAATTTCAAAATTCGAGTCCAAATTGACTCTCAAAACTCAATTTCTTATTTTTCAAAAACTTGACAAAGTTTCACAAATTTTCACTTTGATTAACATGATTTGGATGTTAAAATCTAAGATATTAGAAATAGATTAGAATAACTTACCCATAGTTTGTAGGTGAATATCCTCTTTCCAAATGCGAACTACCCTCTACCTAAAGCTACTTCGCAATTGTGAGCCAGGTATCGCAATTGCGATACCTGAGCCCCCCGCTAAGCTCGCAATTGCGAACCTGGTGTTCGCAAATGCGACACCAGAGGTTGTTACACACCAGATTTCTAGTTTTCAATCCAAAACACTCTGATACATGTTTGAAACTCACCCGATCCATCGGGGCTCCAAACCAGACATTCACACAAGTCTAAAAATATCATACAAACTCGCTCGCACGGTCAACACGCAAAAATAACATCTGAAACTACGAATCGAACACTAAAACACATGAATTTCAAAGTAAAGTTCAAAAATTTCTAAATTACAACTAAACATCTGATCCTATCAAATCAACTCCAAACGACACCAAATTTTGCAGACAAGTTCTAAATACCATAACGGACCTATTCCAAGTCCCAAAATAAAATTCCAAGCTTGATAGCTAAATGTCAACCTACGGTCAAACCTTTCAACTTAAAATTGCCAAATTTTGGAAAATCAACATGAATCAACCTATGAACTTCCAAAATCAATTCCGAGCATATGCCCAAGTCTGAAATCATGATACGAAGCTATCAGAGCCATCTAAACATAGTTCCGGGGTTGTTTTCACAAACGTCAAAGTTTGGTCAATACTTTCTAATTTAATCTTTTAAGTCAAGAATCAAGGGGTCCAAATCAACTCGAAAGCTTCCCGGAACGAAACTAACCAACCCCGCAAGTCATAAAATCATAAACACATGTGTGTAAAGCATAAAAGGGGTAACGGGGCGAGATTACACAAAATGACTAATCGGGTTGTTACATTCTTCCCCTCTTAGAACAAACGTTCATCATCGAACGTGCATAAAGACATACCTAAAGTGGTGAATAGATGAGGATAACAACTCCGCATGTCGTGCTCGGTCTCCCAGGTCGCCTCCTCGATCGGATGACTCCTCCATTGAACCTTTACTGAAGCAATATTCTTTGATGTCAACTTCCGGACTTGTCTGTCGAAGATAGCCACAGGCTCCTCAATATAAGTCAAATCCTCGTCCAATTGGAATGTGCTAAAGTCTAGAACATGAGACGGATCACCATAATACTTCCGGAGCACAGAGACATGGAACACCGGATGAACCGCAGATAAACTAGGTGGCAAAGCAAGCTTGTAGGCCACCTCCACAATCCTCTCAAGGATCTCAAAAGGTTCGATATACCTAGGGCTCAACTTGCCCTTCTTTTCGAACCTCATTACACCCTTCATGGGTGATACCCGGAGCAACACTCGCTCTCTAACCATGAATACAAAATCACGAACCTTCCGATTCGGATAACTCTTCTGTCTAGATTGGGCTATACGAAGCCGAACTTGGATCATCTTGACCTTTTCCAAGGCATCTCAAACCAAATACATGCCTAATAACATAGCCTCTCCCGGCTCAAACCATCAAACTGGAGAACGACACCGTCTCCCATATAAATCCTTATAAGGAGCCATCTGAATACTCGATTGGTATCTGTTGTTATAGGCAAACTCGGCCAGCGGCAAGAACTGATCCCAAGAGCCCCCGAAATCCATAACGCAGGCACGAAGCATATCCTCCTTTTTTTGAATAGTGCGCTCGGACTGCCCGCCAGTCTGGGGGTGAAATACTGTACTCAACTCAACCCGTGTGCCTAGCTCACGTTGTACTGCTCTCCAAGAACTCGAGCAGAACTACCCCGGTCAGAGGTGATGGATAATGGTATGCCATAAAGTCGTACAATCTCGTAGATATAAACCTGAGCCAGCTGCTCTGAAGAATAGGTAATCACTACTGGAGTAAAATGAGCCAACTTAGTCAACCTATCCACAATCAGCCATAACGCATAAAAAAATTTCTAAGTCAGTGGGAGCCCAAAAACGAAGTCCATGGTGGCACGCTCCCATTTCCACTCGGGAATCTCATGTCGCTGAAGCAAACCACCTGGCCGCTGATGCTCATACTTCATCTGCTGACAATTTAAGTACCGAGCGACATACTCCACTATGTCTTTCTTCGTCCTTCCTCAACAATAGTGCTTCCTAAAGTCCTGATACATCTTAGTGGAACCCGAATAAATGAAGTACCGTGAACTATGGGCCTCCTGAAGAATCAACTCACGCAAGCCATCTACATTGGGCACACATAATCGGCCCTGCATCCTCAACACACCATTATCTCCAATAGTAACCTCCTTGGAGTCGCCGTGCTGAACTGTGTCCTTAAGGATAAGCAAATAGAGGTCGTCATACTGATGTCCTATGATACGATCATATAAAGAAGACCGAGAAACCACGTAGGCAAGAACTCGACTGGGCTCCAAATCATCCAATCTAACAAACTAGTTGGCTAAGGCCTGAACATCCATTACTAATAGCCTCTCTACTACCGGTAGATATGCTAAACTATCCAAACTCTTCGCCTTTCGACTCAAGGCATCGACCACTACATTGGCCTTCCCGAGATGATATAGAATGGTGATATCATAGTCCTTAAGAAATTCTAACCATCTCTGCTGCTGCATGTTGAGATCTTTTTGTTTTAACAGATGTTGTGGACTCCGGTGGTTGGTATAGACCTCACAAGGGACACAGTAAAAATAATGCCACTAGATCTTCAATGCATGAACAATGGCCGCCAACTCTAAGTCATGGATCGGATAATTCTTCTCATGGGTTTCAGTTATCGAGATGCATAGGCTATCACCCTACCTTCTTACATCAACACCGCGCCAAGGCCAATACGTGATGCATCACAATACACAGTATAAGACCCCGAACCCGTAGACAACACCAACACTAGGGTTGTAGTCAAAGCAGTCTTGAGCTTTTAAAAACTTGCCTCACACTCCTCGGACCATCTGAAAGGCGCACCCTTATGGGTCAATCTGGTCATAGGTGCAGCAATAGATGAGAAACCCTCTACGAAACGACGATAATACCCAGCCAAACCAAGGAAACTCCGAATCTCAATGACTGAAGACGGTCTGGGCCAATTGAGCACTACTTCAATCTTCTTCGGATCTACCTTGATCCCCTCACTCGACACCACATGATGCAAAAATGCCATAGAATCAATCCAAAATTCACACTTTGAGAATTTTTCATACAACTTCTTCTCTCTCAAGGTCTGGAGCATGATCCTCAAGTGCCGCTCATGATCTTCCCGACTGCCGGAGTACACCCAGATGTCGTCAATAAACTCAATGACGAAAGAATCAAGATGTGGCAGGAAAACACTATTCACAGGTGCATAAAAAATGTTGGGGCAATGGTCAACACATATTACATCACAAGGAACTCGTAGTGACCATATCGAGTCCTGAAGGCAGTCTTTGGAATATTCGGATCCTGAACCTTCAATTCATGAAACATGACTGCAAATCAATCTTTGAGAACACTCTAGCACCCTATGGCTGATTAAATAGGTCATCAATGCATGGCAATAGATACATATTCTTCATTGTAACCTTATTCAACTGTAGATAATCAATACATATGCGCATAGAACCATCCCTTTTCTTCATAAACAAGACCGGAGCACCCCGAAGGTGACACACCAGGCCGAATGAAACCCTTATCGAGCAACTCTTGTAACTGCTCTTTTGACTCCTTTAGCTCCATTGGGGCCATACGATATGGTGGAACAGAAATGGGCTGAGTGCCCGAAAAAAACTCAATCCCGAATTTGATATCCCTATCGGGTGGCATGCCAGGAAGATCCGCTGGAAATACAGTTGGGAAGTCTCTCACTACTGGAACTAACTCAACGATAGGAGTATCATCACTGACATCTCTCACAAAGGCTAGATAAGTATCATGCCCCTTCTCAACCATCCGATGAGCCTTTAGAAATGATACAACCCTGATAGGAACATAATCCAATGCACCCCTCCACTCTAATCGTGGTAAACCTGACATAGCTAGCATTACAATCTTGGCATGATAGTCTAGAATGGCATGATAGGGCGACAACCAGTTCGTGCCCAAGATAACATCAAAGTCTACCATACTAAGTAAGAATAGATCAACTCTGGCCTCAAAACCACCAATAACAACTAAACATGACCGATACACACGTTCCACAATAATAGAATCTCCCACATGCGTGACACATAGACATGAGAACTCAAAGAATCACGAGATATATCCAAATACAGAGCAAAGTAAGATCACACATATGAATAAGTCGATCTCGGATCAAATAAGACTGATACATCTTTATGGCAAGCCAGAACCATATATATAATGATTGAGTCTGAAGAAACTGCCTCCGTCCTACCCGAAAAAACATAGAATCTGGCCTAGCCTCCCTCTCTAAGGTGACCCATAGCCACCCGTCCCCTACCCCTGGCTGGCTGTGCGGGTGGAGCGGCAACTAGGGAAGCAATTATGGCCTGATAAATCTATGGATGTAACGATCCGGCCGGTCTTTTTGAGAGTAATAACCCCGATCCCCTATTAACTACTTTCCCCATATCTATTTTCTTCTATTGTGACTTTCCGGGAGGTTTCGTTTTGGTTTTTGGAGTGCTTTGGGACACTTAGTTCATAAATGGGAGCTAAGTCTTAGAATTTGGATCGTAGATGGAACAATGTGAAGACGGATCTGGAATGGAATTCTATCAATTACGTTAGCTCCATTGGGTGATCTTGGACTTAGAGGCGTGTCCGGATAGTGAATTGGAGGTCTATAGCTAATATAGGCTTGGAATGGCGAAAGTCGAATTTTTGGAGAACTTGACCGGAAGTGGACATTTTGATATCGGGGTTGGATTCCGATTCCGGAAGTTGGAGTAGGTCCATAATGTTGAATATGACTTGTATGCAAAATTTGGGGTCAATCGGACGTGATTTCATAGGTTTTGGCATCGGTTGTACAAGTTTGAAGATTCAAGTTCATTAAGTTTGAATTGGTGTTCGATTCGTGTTTTTGTTGTTATTTGATGTGATTAGAGGGTTTGAACAAGTTTGTATGGTTTTTTAGGACTTGATGGTATCTTTGCTTGAGGTCCCGAATGGCTTGGGTGAGTTTCAATGTGTGTTTTGAGCGAGTACGGGCTTTTCGACACTCTAATGTTGTTCTGGGGGGTCTTTGGAAGTGCGGACCGTACATCTTGGGAGTGCTGAGGCAAAAGGGAAGTGCGGACTTCAGGGAATTGTGCGGACCGCATAATTTTGTGTGCGGCCGCACTCAGGAACTCTCAGATTCACTAGTTCGACTTCGGAAGCTTATATCTTTTGATCTACAAAGAATTTTGATACGATTCAAAAATAAAAGTTGCAGCCCTTCGTGTCCAGTTTCCAAAAAGATAAAGAAGTCATCATTTAGAAATATGTAGAGAAAGGTATGGCCAATATACTAAATCCTGGAAGTGCAGTCACCAAGAGAGTGCGGCAGCACAATTTTTGTGCGACCACAGGAGCTGGGATGTGCGGCCGCACTTGGAATTGTGTGGACTGCAAATGGTGAGTTTAGAGAATGTACTATATAACCGAGGGTTAGGTTATCATTTCATTTTTGGACCTTGGGAGCTCGGTTTGAGACGATTTTTCGTGGGTTTTTCAAGAAATTCATCGGGATAATTGATTCTAACTTGGATTTGGTTATACATGAATATATCACTGATTACATCATTTAATTAGTACTGTCACACCTCCTTTTTTACCACCCCGAGGGGGTATAAGGGAGTTTATCCAATTGAAGTGACATTATTCGTAATGGAATTATTTTATTTAAATTATCAGAGTCGCCACTTGGAATAGTTTATTTGGTGTCCCAAGTCACCGGTTTATTTTGAAATCCCAAATCGAGGAAATTTCGACTTTATTTAAAAGTCTGCGAAGCCAAAAATTCTAAGTAAGGAATTATGTTAACCCGGGAGAAGGTGTTAGGCATTTCCGGGTTCCGTGGTTCTAGCACGGTCGCTTACACTCTTAATAACTGGCCTATTATCTGATTTATTACGTATTTTAAACTTATGTGCTTTTTTATGACTTTCTAACCGTTTTTACTGTTTTTTAGGAAAAATCAACGTTATTTAAAACACATCTTAAACCATGCTACATGAAATACACTCGCGGTTCGCGACACGTTTTATTTAACATTGTTGGAAATTGAAGTCGGGTCACATGAAATGTACACCCGGATTTTAGTTATTATAAATCAAAACTACGTCACGGGAACTGTACCCGTAGCAATGATGAATTATTCAATTAACGCGCCTAAAGCAACTACGAAGATTCGATTTTTAATAGCAACATTTGTAAGGGCCATGGATGGTTTAATTGATGGCACGCCTCAAACCTTTCCTACAAGGGCTAACTCTTGATCTAATTTTATGAGGGCCATGAGTTATAGTTTTTGTTTGGCATGGCACGCCTCAGCTTATTTTAACAAAGGGAGTTGCATTTTTATTTAAATAAGGCTAAGGATCCTAATTGAAGTTCCAACTATGAATTTCCTTAACTTAAGGCTAGGCTTTCGAATTAATCTTGCACAATTGTTTTGGGCCAGCAATGGCTCACTACTTAAACAAGTCATCTTTGAAAGCTGTATTTGGGCTCACGATTTGGCCAGAAATGAAAAGACTCAAAGATATCTTGCTGAGTACGAATCAAGCGGCCCACATTGGGCTTATATTTAGGCGGGCCCAGTTGCTATCTGTTTTCCTGCTGGGCCTATCTACCTTTGCATTTTTAGCCATAGTATACGCATCAATCAAAAGAAGTAAGTGAATTCACTTTTAAATAGAAAAATCACAATCAAAACACAAATCAAGTTTGAAAATTAATTATACTACACATGATTTGCGAGACGTAAGACATGTATTTATCCTATAATTCACAAGAGAAGCATCTACGACTGGGCCGAGCTATTAGGTTCAATGCCTAGGCCCAATGGCCTAGGCCTAGACTTGTCGCGATTTGTTTTTCCATTTGGGCTCATACGCAAGTCTGGCCCATCTTGAATCACAGAAACGGGCCTTGAAGATCTGGCCTATGGCCTTGGCCATTGCATTACTATACTTGCGAAAATACAACAACAAAATAATTACACACCTAACAGTAGTCATTTTAAGTCATGAAATCAGAAACTAACTCGTTACAGTACTCCAAATGAAAATGAAGCTTTCTAGAATTAGAACATTACATTATAACCTATTAATACATGAACTATTACATTAACAACTAATCTATTACAACTTCCATGTAATTAATAAACTGATGAACACCCGCCTCTTTTGGATATGATTTATCCATCAAAAGCTTGGTCCAATACAAAACCCAGCATGCTACCGACAGCAAAATTTCAATTCTTAGCTTTTGAACCTGCTGATTTGGCCAACTAGTGGCCAAACTCACAGATTATAGCTCATGGTTAGCAAACCAAACTCAGACGACATCAAGTAAACAGCAAATTATGCACTTAAACTAAAGAAGAAAGGAAGACATGACTCGAGAATCCAGAATCAGCATTAGCAGACAGAATATTTAGCTAAGGAGCATCTTCAAACAAGGTTATTTTCAAAATGAGTACTACAAATGCATCCATGTGTTAACTAAGCTATTCATACCAAATTACATCAAGCTTAAAACCCATATAATAACAAATTGCTGGGATTCATATCAATGTAATCAAAAACTAACATGAAAGGACACCCATTCATCACAGGTAGTTTTGCAGGTTTGATTTCATAACATTTTTAACAGAACATTACATGAAGAAAGGTTGAGTTCAGTACCTTGAACAAACAGCAACAAAAAACCAGCAAGTACTAAGATGAGAAACACTGGTTGAAAACTCAAAAGAAGAAAGGAGCAGCAGCAGAAATCAAACAGCCAACAACCAAATGAATCCCAGAATTTCAGAACCAAAACCAACAACTTGAAACCAGAAATCCCAGCTAAATAACCCAAGAAAACTCTCTATTTCAAACCATTTCTAGCTTGTGAACCAAAAGGGAGAAGTTATTTGGAAATTTTCTAAGATTCACTAAAATCTGAAATTTTCAGAGAACATGGAATTTTATGCAGTAAAGAGGATGCACCAAACTCTAATTTTTTAGGGCCTTTTTGCAGAGAATAATGCTAATGATTGTGCGTGTAATCCTTATCGTTGTCTATTTTCAGAATAAGGGAACCTACATATATAGGCTGCCTAGGGAGGGTATATTTTGGGGAATATTCCTTATCCTAGAGCAAAATAGTACTGTCCTTTTTTCAGCCCCTGGTACAGCTGTCCTATATTTCAGCATCTTTTCACAACAGCTAGGACAATTGTACATTTTCTAAGAAGCTTGTGATTTTTAGCCTAAGTGGAAATCCAATTTTACCCTTCAAGTTACTGCTTATTTCATCTTTAACCTAAATTCTTTTACTTCAATTAGGCCCCTAAGGTTCCTATTGATTTCAAATCATGACAAACAAAGACCAACTTAGAAAGGATCGGAAATTTGGATCAAAAATTGCCTAAGACAAACAAGTGGCTGCAATCAATCAATAAATAGAAACATTTGACTAATTAAACCTAAACAATACTGAATTCGAACAACTAATGCATCTATAATTAAACAGAAACAGAATTACAAAGACTAAAAAGACCATAAACAAATTTTGAACCTAAGATGGAAGAACAGTGAAACCTAATTGATCTAATTCATGCAATTGACTAATGATATTCAGACATGCTTCAATTAACTTACTTAAAAAGGAACAAATAATCAACTAAGCAGTTCTGAATAAAGAAAAGAAAATTTTGAAATTAGAACCCTAATACATGCGGCTAAAGGAAGCAATTAACGATTAATGCAAGGTAAAAATATACAGAGAAAGAAATTACCTAAAACTGGACCTTACTATGAACTCGGCCAAACTCCTCAAGGCAGAAATGAACTTGAACTACCATTAATCGACTGTTCTTAACAAGAACAGTCGACTAATGGATGTTTTGGGTTCATTTGACCAAATACTGACCAATAAAAGAGGAAAGAAAAATTTAGGGTTTTGGTCTTAGATCCAAAATTAGGGCGATTTGAGCGAGATTCGAAAGGATTGGTTTGGGGTTTTGGAAAGAGGAAGGGGTGAGGTATCTGGTATGAATTTGGTGGTGTTTGGAGCAGTTACCGTTTTGACCCTAAATTTCGATCTAATATTCGAGAACTTCGGCCGGGATTTGAGGAAAATCAATTGGAGATTCAGAATGAGCAGGGGATGGGGATTTCAGGGTGTAAAATTTGGGGAAGATTGGTGGTGGTCCGCTGCCGTGAGGCAATTTCCGGCCGGCGAACCACGGCGGAGGAGGGCGGAGCCGGCGAGGTATTCTAGGGCGGCTAGGGTTCGGAGTTTTGAGAGAGATGAGAGACAGAATGAGGGGGGTAATGGGCCGTAGGGGGTCTTGTTCCGGCCGTTTTATATTAAAGCCAAATCGGTTCCCAGCCGTTAGATCCATGATGATCAACGACTGGGATTTAAGATGGGTCAATACGGGGTCGTTTGGAGGGTGGGGAATTTGGACCGGGTAAGGCTGGGTTTTGGTCTTGGACCTGGGTCAATTTTGGACGGGTTTGGCATAAATTGGGTGTAGAATCAGCCCAATTTCAATTAACAAAACCCCTCTTTTTTTATTCCTTTTTGTTTTCATTTTCTTTTCTTTTTCTCTAATTAAAAATCCTAAAATTAAAATCCCAAATTATCTAAATTGTAAAATTAAACTAATTACTTAATTATAATAATTATAAAAATTAGTTAATCCTAAATTAAAAGTAAAAAATCAATAATCTAAAAATAAAAGGAAAAAGTGTAAAAATGAGCCATTTTGTGATTTTCATTATACACATATAATTAACCAATTAATCTTAAAAATGCAAAACATAACCTAAATGCAATGCATGGTATTTTTGGTATTTTTCATGATTTAAATAAAAATTAAACGTGCATAAAAAATGCAAACAATTAATAAAATTCTACAAAAATTCCTAAAATGACAAATAATTAACAAAAAATCTATTCTCTTGGGATTTAATAGGAGTATTTCGTATAGGAAAAAAATCACATGCTCACAAGTACTTTGAGATGGATATTTTGGAAAAATTGTAGAAAGTTCATGAATCACAAATTGAGGATTTGAAGGTCGAGTTGTGATCGGAATTGGCTAATTTTGGTATGGTTGGACTTGTGCGTGAAAGGGTGTTTATATTTTGTGACTTTTACCCAATTTCGAGACGTGGTCCCCGGGAGGCTTTTTGGGTGTTTTTCTAATTTCTAGCTTTAGTTTTGATTTCATTAGCTAGATGAGTTTCTTGTAGCTATATTTACGTTATGTAATTGATTTGGCTAGATTTGGGCCACTCGGAGCCGGATATTCGTGGGAAAGGCATTGTGTCTGATTTATTGAGCTTGGTTCGAGGTAAGTGGCTTGCCTAACCTTGTGTGGAGGAACTCCTATAAGGATTTGGTACTGTTTTGATATGTGAGCGTCGCGTACGTGAGGTGACGAGTACGTACACGGGCTAATTGTTGTATAAACCCGATTTTCACTGAGTAATATCCTGTTCTTTTTTTTATTCGATTTATATCAACATGTGTAGTATCATGTTAGCTTAGAATAGCCTATTTACTTGCGTTAATTGCTTATCTGAACTCTATACAGCATGTTTAGTGAAATTTCTATTTTTCCTTGATCGGTACTTAGTCGAAATTTTAGGTTTTCTTGCTATAGCTATTATTTCCGTTGTTTGAGCCGCATATTTACTTTGGGACTAGGGAATTGTATTCCGATAGATCCCCCTACACATTTACGTTTGGGACTACGGGATGGTACCTTGGGAGATCCCCTGTTGTTATCTCTGTGTACTGAGCTATTGTTTTTCTGTGATTTCATTCTTGTTAAATATTAGTATTTATCTTTACTACGATATTTTGTTCTGTCTTATTTTATTATATATATACCAGTAGGGCCCTGACCTGATCTCATCATTACTCGACCGAGGTTAGGCTTGGCACTTACTAGATACCGTTGTGGTGTACTCATGCCCTTCCCCGCACATGTTTTTCGTGTGTAGATCCCGGTACCGCTTATCAGCCACATTATCAGTGAGGCGAGCCAGTTGTAGAGACTTCAAGGTATATCTGTCGCGTCCGCAGACCTCAGAGTCCCTTTATACTCTTCCCATGTAAAACACTTCCTGTATTTCCTTTTGTTAGACTCTAGAGTATAGAGATACTATTTTCTTTCTGTAGTTTGTGACTCATGATGTTTCAGGGTTTTAGGCATATTGTGTATTTCTGAGTAATTTATTATTGTTCATGCCAAGCGGCATGGTATACAGTTATGTTTTTCTGTTATAATTAGTTGTCAAAAATTATGTTATCATTTTATTATTCCACAAATGTTAGGCTTACCTAGTTATAGAGACTAGGTACCGTCACGATGGTTCACGAAGGGAGAACTTGGGTCGTGACAAGTTGGTATCAGAGCTCTAGGATCATAGGAGTCGTGAGTCGCAAATCGGTTTATTAGAGTATCGCGGATGGGTACGGAGACATCTGTACTTATCTTCGGGAGGCTATGGAACTGTTAGGAAAATTCCACTTCATTTCATTCTATCGTGCAAGCTTATTGATCTCGGTGTTTGAACTCATATCATTCCATTCTCTCGCAAATGGTGAGGACACAAACTGTAGTTATCAATGACGCTACTCCTAGAGTAGGTGTCGCTAGAGGCAGAGACAGAGGCAGACGCCGACGAGTAGTGCGCATCGCAGCTAGAGCACCTATCAGAGTAGCAGTTGAGGATCCGTCAGTAGCTTTAGTTGGGGGGGCAGGTACCGGAGGCGCCTGATATTACCTCGGAACTTCAGGAGACCTTAGCACAGTTCCTGAGCATGCTTGGTACATTTGGTCAGGTTCCAGGTGTCATGGCGACACAGCCTGTGGTCCCATTTCAGTAGGGGATAAGGATCGCTCGCCGAGTAGAGGACAGATGGGTCCAGGGGAGAGAGGACAGACGAGGTCAGGAGAGAGAGTTTAGGGAGGCGAGGAGACCTCGTAGACCGGAGAGATCCACTGGTCTTTATTTTGGAGGAAGGGTACGGCATGGTAAAGAGTTTGTGGGTCAGCCAGTTCAGTTTGCGCTTCAGGCTTCGCACAATGTTTCAGGTGTTCATGGGTCTCAGAGTACCCGTACCGCACCGTTCCCATAGCAACGTCAGCAGCGAGGTTGTTTTGAGTGTGGCGATACTCGCCATGTGGTGAGGATTTTCCCCAAACTTTGGAGGGGTGCAACTCCACAGACTTCTCAGGCACAACTTGCTCTACATGTTTCTCAGGCTATGATTACCACACCAGCTGCCACCCCACCTGCTCATCCAGCTCGAGGTGGAGGTCGGGGAGGTAGAGGTCGTCCTAGAAGGGGAGGCCAGGCCAGATACTATGCCATTCCTGCTCGTACAGAAGCAGTTGCTTCCAATTCTATTATTACAGGTATCGTTCCGGTCTGTCATAGAGATGCATCGGTTCTATTCGATCCAGGCTCCACTTATTCCTATGTGTCATCTTATTTTGCCTCGTATTTGGGCGTATCTCGTGATTCTTTGAGTTCTCCCATTTATATGTCTACACCTATGGGAGATTCTATTGTTGTGGATTGCGTATATCGGTTGTGTTTGATTACTCTTAGTGGTTTTGAGATCAAAGCCGATTTATTATTGCTCAGCATGGTAGATTTTGATGTTATCTTGGGCATGGACTGGTTGTTCCCCCATTATGCTATTCTCGATTGTCACGCCAAAACCATGACGCTAGCTATGCCAGGTTTACTGCGATTAGAGTGGAGGGGTACCTTAGATTACACTCCCACTAGAGTTATTTCATTTCTTAAAGCCAAGCGAATGGTTGAGAAGGGGTGTGACGTGTATCTGGCCTATGTGAGAGATGTCAGTATTGATACCCCTACAGTTGAGTCAATACCATTAGTGAGGGATTTCCCTGATGTGTTTCCAGCTAATCTTCCGGGCATGCCGCCCGACAAAGATATTAATTTTGGCATTGATTTTTTGCTGGGCACTCAGCCCATCTCTATTCCTCCTTACCGTAGCCCCTCCTGAGTTGAAGAAGTTGAAGGAACAATTACAAGAATTGCTTGATAAGGGCTTCATTCGGCTTAGTATGTCACCTTGGGGTGCTCCTGTCTTGTTTGTGAAGAAAAAGGATGGTTCTATGCGTATGTGTATTGATTATCGCCACTTGAACAAAGTCACAGTGAAGAAATATATCCTTTGCCTCATATTGATAACCTATTTAATCAATTATAGGGTGCTCGAGTGTTTTCCAAGATTGATTTACGTTCAGGTTATCATCAGTTGAAGATTCAGGAGCCAGATATCCCGAAGACTACTTTTAGGACTCGGTATGGTCATTACAAGTTCCTTGTTATGTCATTTGGGCTGACCAACGCCCCAGCAACATTTATGCATTTGATGCATAGTGTATTCCGGCCATATCTTGACTCATTCGTCATTGTCTTTATGGATGACACTCTTGTGTACTCCCGGAGTCGGGAAGATCATGAGCAGCACCTGAGGACTGTGCTTCAGACCTTGAGAGAGAAGAAATTATATGCAAAGTTCTCAAAATATGAGTTCTGGTTAGATTTTGTGGCATTTTTGGGTCATGTAGTGTCAAGTAAAGGGATCAAGGTGGATCCGAAGAAGGTGGAAGCAGTGCAGAGTTGGCTCAGACCATCCTCAGCTACAGAGATCTGTAGTTTTCTTGGTTTGGCGGGTTATTACCGTCGATTTGTTGAGGGATTTTCATTTATTGCAGCACCTATGACTAGTATGACCCAGAAGGGTGCTCCGTTCAGGTGGACAGAGGAGTGTGAAGAGAGCTTTCAAAAGCTCAAGGCAGCTTTGACTACTGCCCCAGTATTGATATTGCCTACAGGTTCGGGGTCTTATACTATTTACTCTGATGCGTCGTGAGTTGGTCTCGGGGCGGTGTTGATGCAGGACCATAGGGTGACTGCCTACGCATCCAGACAGCTAAAGAGGCATGAAAACAACTATCATGTCCACGACCTTTAGTTAGCATCTATTGTTCATGCCTTGAAGATTTGGAGGCACTATTTCTACGGTGTCCCTTATGAGATCTATACTAATCATCGGAGTTTGCAGCATCTGTTCAAGTAGAAAGATCTTAATCTGCGTCAGAGGAGGTGGTTAGAGCTGCTTAAGGATTATGATATCACTATTTTGTACCATTCCGGGAAGGCCAATATGGTGGTTGATGCCTTGAGTCGCAGGGCGGAGAGTTTGGGGAGCTTAGCATATTCACCAGCAGCAAAGAGGCCATTGGCACTGGATGTTCAGGCCCTAGCCAACCAGTTTGTTAGATTGGATATTTCTGAGCCGAGTCGAGTTTTGGCTTGTGTGGTCTCCCAGTCTTCTCTTTATGATCGTATTAGGGCGCGTTAGTATGATGACCCCCATCTGCTTGTCCTTAAGGACACGATTCAGCACGGTGATGCTAAAGAGGTCACTATTGGTGATGATGGTGCATTGAGGATGCAGGGCAAGTTATGTGTGCCTAATGTGGATGGATTGCGGAAGTTGATTCTTCAGGAGGCTCACAGCTCGCGGTACTATATTCATCTGGGTGCCGCGAAGATGTACCAGGACTTGAGGCAGCACTACTGGTGGAGGAGGATGAAGAGAGACATAGTGGAGTATGTTGCCCGGTGCCTAAATTGTCAGCAGGTGAAGTATGAGCATCAGTGGCCGGGTGGATTGCTTCAGAAGTTAGAGATTCCGGAGTGGAATTGGGAGCTGACCACTATGGATTTTGTTGTTGGACTCCCACGGACTCAATGGAAGTTTGATGCAGTTTGGGTGATTGTGGACAGACTGACAAAGTCAGCTCATTTCATTCCTGTGATGACTACTTATTCCTCCGAGCAGCTGGCTCGTGTTTATATCTACGAGATTGTCAGGCTTCATGGCAAGTCGGTATCTATCATCTCTGACCGGGGTACGAAACTTACATCACGGTTCTGGAGGACCATACAACATGAGTTGGGTACTCGAGTGGAGTTGAGCATAGCATTTCACCCTCAGACAGACGGACAGTCCGAGCGCACTATTCAGATTCTTGAGGACATGCTCCGTGTGTGTGTGATGGAGTTTGGAGGTTCTTGGTTTCAGTTCTTGCCCCTTGCGGAGTTTGCCAACAACAACAGTTATCAGTTCAGCATTCATATGGCACCGTATAAGGCTCTGTATGGTAGGCGGTGACAGTCCCCAGTGGGTTGGTTCGAGCCGGACAAGGCTAGGTTATAGGGCACAGACTTGGTTCAGGACGCTTTGGAAAAGGTTAAGGTGATTCAGGATAAACTTTGCATGGCCCAGTCAAGACATAAGAGTTATGCAGATCGGAAGGTTCACGATGTGGCATTCATGGTTGGAGAGCGAGTCTAGCTCCGGGTTTTGCCTATGAAGAGCGTTATAAGGTTTGGAAAGAAGGGCAAGCTGAGCCCAAGGTACATTGGTCCATTTGAGGTGTTGTGGCGAGTTGGGGAGGTTACTTATGAGCTTTCCTTACCTCCTAGCCTAGCAGGATTTCATCCTGCATTCCATGTTTCTATGCTCCGGAAGTATCACGGCGATCGATCTCATGTGTTGGATTTCAGCTCAGTCTTGTTGGACAAGGATCTATCTTATGTTGAGGAGCCAGTGGCTATTTTGGACAGGCAGGTTCAAAAGCTAAGGTCAAAGACCATTGCATCAGTAAAGGTTCAGTGGCGGGGTCAGCCAGTCGAGGAGGCGACTTGGGAGACCGAGCAGGATATGCGCAGCCATTATCCTCATCTTTTCACCACTTTAGGTATGTCTCTACACTCGTTCGAGGACGAATGATTGTTTTGAAAGGGGGCGGATGTAACGACCCGGCCGGTCGTTTTAAGAGTAATAACCCCGACCCCCTATTAACTACTTTCCCCATATCTATTGTCTGCTATTTTGACTTACCGGGAGGTTTCGTTTTGGTTTTTGGAGTATTTTGGGGAACTTAGTCCCTAAATGGGTGCTTAAGTCTTAGAATTTGGACCGTAGTCGGAATAATGTGAAGACGGCTCCAGAATGAAATTTCGTGATACTGTTAGCTCCGTTGGGTAATCTTGGACTTAGGGCATGTCCGGACAGTGAATTCGAGGTCTGTAGCTAATTTAGGCTTGGAATGGCGATAGTCAAATTTTTGGAGATTTTGACCGGAAGTGGACTATATCGGGGATGGATTCTGATTTCGGACGTTGGAGTAGGTCCATAATGTTGAATATGTCTTGTGTGCAAAATTTTAGGTCAATCGGACTCGATTTGATAGGTTTCGGTATTGGTTGTAAAAGTTTGAAGATTCAAGTTCATTAATTTTGAATATGTATTCGATTCGTGTTTTTGTTGTTGTTTGATGTAAATAGAGGGTTCGACCAAGTTCGCATGGTTTTTTAGGACTTGATGGTATCTTTGGTTGAGGTCCCGAATGGCTCGGGTGAGTTTCGAGGTGTGTTTTGAGCGACTACGGGCTTTTCAGCACTCTAATGTTGTTCTGGGGGTCTTTGGAAGTGCGGACCGCACATTTTGGGAGTGCTGAGGCAAAAGGGAAGTGCGGACCGCACAATTTTGTGTGCGTCCGCACTTCAGGCCGCAGAGAAGTGTGCGGGCCGCAAAATTTTATGTGCGGCCGCACTCAGGAACTCTCGGATTCGCTGGTCATCTACAAGTAATTTTGAGATGATTCTAAAATGAAAGTTGTAGCCCTTCGTGTCTAGTTTCCAGAAATGTCAGGAAGTCATCATTTGGACGTCTATAGAGAAAGTTATAGCCAAAATACTAAAGTCTGGCAGTGCAATCACCAAGAGAGTGCGGCCACACAATTTTTGTGTGATCGCAGGAGCTGGGATGTGCGGCCGCACTTGGAATTGTGCGGACCGCACATGGTGAGTTCAGAGAATGTACTATATAACTGAGGCTTAGGTTATTATTTCATTGTTGGACCTTGGGAGCTCGGTTTCAAACGATTTTTCGTGGGTTTTTCAAGAAATTCGTCTGGGTAAGTGATTCTAACTTGGATTTGGTTAATATACATGAATATATCACTTATTTCATCACTTAATTAGTACTTTGAGGTGGAAATTTGGGAAAAATTGTAGAAACTTCATATACCACAAATTGAGGATTTGAAAGTGGAGTTGTGATCGGAATTGGCTAACTTTGGTATGGTTGGACTTGTGAGTGAATGGGTGCTCATATTTTTTTACTTTTACTCGATTTCGAGAAGTGGGCCCGGGGAGGCTCTTTGGGCATTTTTTTAACTTCTTGCTTTAGCTTTGATTTCATTAGCTAGATTAGTTTCTTGTAGCTATATTTACGTTATGTAAATGATTTAGCTAGATTTTGACCACTCGGGGCCGGATATTCGTGGGAAAGGCATCGTGTCTGATTGATTGAGCTTGGTTTGAGGTAAGTGGCTTGTCTAACCTTGTGTGGGGGAGCTCCCCTTAGGATTTGGTACTGTTTTGATATGTGAGCGCCGTGTACGTGAGGTGACGAGTACGTACACGGGCTAATTGTTGTAAAAACCCAATCTTCACTGAGTAATAACCTGTTCTTCTTCTTATTTGAGTTATATCAGCATGTGTAGTATCTTGTTTTCTTAGAATATCATGTTTACTTGTCTTAATTGCTTATCTGAACTTTGTGCAACATGTTTAGTGAAATTTCTATTTTTCCTTGACTGGTACTTAGTCAAAATTGTAGGTTTTCTTGTTGTAGTTGCTATTTCCGTTATTTGAGCTACATATTTATTTTGGGACTACGGAACGGTATTTCGGTAGATCCCCCGGTTCTGCATATTTACTTTGTGACTACGGAACGGTATTCCAGTAGATCCCCCTATTCTGCATATTTACTTTGGGACTACAGAACGGTATTCCGGTAGATCCCCCAGTTCTACATATTTACTTTGGGACTACGGAACGGTATTCCGGTAGATCCTCCTGCATATTTACGTTTGGGACTTCGGGATGGTATCCTGGGAGAACCTTTGTTGTTATCTCTGTGTACTGAGCTGTTGTTTTTCTGTGATCTCATTCTTGTTTAATTTTAGTATTTATCTTTACTGCGATATTTCATTCTATCTTATTTTATTATATATATATATATACATGTAGGGCCTTGACCTGATCTCGTCACTACTCAATCGAGGTTAGGCTTGGCACTTACTGGATACCGTTGTGGTCTACTCATGCCCTTCCCTGCACATGTTTTTCGTGTGCAGATCTAGGTACCACTTATCAGCCGCATTATCAGTGAGGCGAGCCAGTTGTAGAGACTTCAAGGTGTATCTGTCGCGTCCGCAGACCTCAGAGTCCCTGTCTACTCTTCCCCATGTCAAACACTTCCTCTATTTCCTTTTGTTAGACTTTGGAGTATAGAGATACTATTTTCTTTCTGTAGTTTGTGGCTCATGATGTTTCGGGTTTTGGGCATATTGTTTATTTGTGAGTAATTGGTTATTGTACATGCCAAGCGGCATGGTATTCAGTTATGTTGTTCTGTTACAGTTAGTTGTCAAAAATTATGTTATCATGTTATTATTCCGCAAGTGTTAGGCTTACCTAGTTGCAGAGACTAGGTGTCGTCATGACGGTTCACGGAGGGAGAACTTGGGTCGTGACAATGGACCTGATTGAATCCGTGGAACCTGAGTAGCTTGTGGAGGTACAGCCCTCCTGAGTCTGGGCAGTCTCTAACCATGTGATGGGTATCACCACACTCACAGCAAGCTCTCGACGGGTGTGGCTGCTGGGACTGGCTCGGGACTGGTCGGCTAGACTAATCGCTGAAGGCACCCCGTGCAGGAAATGCACTAGAAAGTGGCTGAGAAAAGTGTGCAACCTGAGCGCTCGGAATAACCGGAGCACCACTAGAAGCTGGAAGTGCTGAATGAACTGGGCAGCTCACGTAGCCTTTACCATGACGGGCTATAGCTACAACGTGACTACCACTAAATCCTCCCATACCTCGAGGACTCTTGGCCTCTCTGTCCTCCCTCTTACGGCCCCGCATACCGTCCAACCTCCGTGTAATCTCTACCACCTGCTGATATGTGGTATCTGTCTCCAAATCTCGAGTCATGCTGAACCTAATACCATAGTTGAGCCCCTAGATAAATCGACGGACACTCTCTCTCTGACTGTAGAAACCAAGGCAGGTGAATGTCTGGAAAAATCACTGAATCAAACAACATACTCCGACACGGTCATAGTACCCTGGCGCAGCTGCTTAACCTCCACGCGCCATGCATTCTGAAGGGTCTGAGGAACAAACTCTCTCAAGAACAACTCTAAAAATCGAGTCCATGTAAGTAAAGCTGCCTTGGCTGGGCTAGCCTCCTCATAAACTTACCACTACTGATATGCCGCTTTAGATAGCTGGAAAGTAGTGAAAGCAACACCACTCGTCTCCAAAATACCCATGGTGCGGAGAATACGGTGGCACTCCTCAAGAAAACCATGTGCATCCTCTGAGACAAACCACTGAAAGTAGGAGGGTGATACTTCTTGAAGCTTTCAAGTCTAAGTTGCTGCTCCTCGGATGTTGCTGCCCAACCGGAGCAACAGGTTGTACCGGTATAACCTCTGGGACCTGATTGACCAAGACCCTGGGGTACAGGCCGCGGGAGTCTGTGCTCCTCCCCAAGCCTGAGATATGGCTAGTGCAAGTGGGATCAACCCCGCCTGAGCAAAGGTGTGGAACATGCTCAAGAACTGTGCGAGGGTCTCCTGAAGTGCAGGGGTGGCAACAGGCGCCTGGGGTGCCTGCCCCCTAACTGGGGCTACTAGTGGCTACTCTGTCGCGGCTTGGACAGGTGCTCTAGCTGCACCATGTGCCCATCCTCAGCCTCTGCCCTGGCCCGACCTCTCTGCGCTCTAGCAGGGGGCATGGGTGTCTAATCGTCAGATCCAGCAGTGAACGTGCTCGCCATCTTATAGAGAATAGAAAGTTAAAGATTCAGAATTTCAAAGTCAACAATTTCGCACGATAAGGAATCAAAGAAGTGAAGTTTTCATAATAGTTCTGTATCCTCTCGAAGATAAGTACATACATCTCTGTACTGATCGAACGACTCTATTAAACCTGCTTATGACTCGTAACGCCTATGAACCTAGAGCTCTGATACAAACTTGTCACGACCCCAATTTCCCTCCATAGGATGTCGTGATGGCACCTAGTCTCTATAACTAGGTAAGCCTAATAGTTAATAATAACTTGATGCAAATAATTAACATAATACTAAAACAAGGCTAAATAACTGAAATAAACTCCCAAAAACAGAGTCAACAACAATACACTTCCCACAACCAGTGGAACTGAGTCATAAGCTCTACAGAGTAAAACTAGAGTAACTACTTCATCACTGCCTGAAAGAAAATACAACAGTAAATAAGAATAAGGGAAGGTGACTCTGAGGCCTGCGGACGCCGAGCAGGCATACCTTGAAATCTCCTTAAGGCAGCTACAAATAATCTCTAACGACCGGTAAAAGTAGATGTACCAGGATCTGTACGAAAATATGCAAAAGCATAGTATAAATACAGCACAACAGTACCCAGTAAGTATCAAGCCTATCCTCAGTAGAGTAGTGATGAGGCTAGGTCAAGACACCTACTAGGATATAATAAACAGTATGAAAACATAATAAGGATAAATAAAGGAAAGAGGGGAAATAACTGATGCAAAACAGTTCACAACATGAACTAATACCAAAATTTAATAAGCATGGAAATAACATAAGAAAACAGTTAAAGAGAACCACAATGATCATATACGGAGAATAACTGATGAAAACAAGGAAGAACAAAACAATAAGAGTCACAACGAGGTGCCGCCTCGTGTACAATATGAATCACCATCGATTTAACGCCTCGTGTATATATATCAAGAATCACAATAGAGGTACCGCCCTCCATTCACGATTTACAATCTCAATCACAATCCTTCCTTATGCCACCGCGTGAGCCTTACATTTGAAATAGATTTTGAAAACTGTTTTTTTGAAATTGCTACATGCACTTTAACCCACCTTATGACGTCGTGTGGCTTCACGTAGTTCCCATACAAGAAACACGCACATATGTCCCACCTTATACCGCCACATGCACATTAACCCCAGGCATTATACCGCCGCATGCGTGTCAATATCACATCACAATAACAACCCGCA
This sequence comes from Nicotiana attenuata, assembly GCF_001879085.1. NCBI lineage: Eukaryota > Viridiplantae > Streptophyta > Magnoliopsida > Solanales > Solanaceae > Nicotiana > Nicotiana attenuata. The sequence goes on along the minus strand of NW_017672038.1, from coordinate 108,223 downwards.
CCACAAGTTCCCATATATCACAACTTGCCAACAATCTACAATATCAATATTTCCACAACAATAGCCCTCGGCTCCACCACAATGTGTACAAGAATATTAACAATAACAATGAATGTAAAAATACTCAACAAGGAAGATGTTTCAACAATAACAATTTCTCCTCAACGTGATAACGACTTTCACAACTTCAACACCAATAACTCAACAATGAGAGATAATGTATAACCACGTTATTAAATATGAATAACTCACAAGGGAAGAGATAATGTGTAACAATGGCTTCAAATAATGAAAATCAACAAGGAAAGAGATAAAATGAACAATAACTTCAAGTAATGACAATCAATAATGGAAGTGATGACACGAACAATAACTTCAAATAGTGATAATCAACAATAAAAGAGATAACATGTAAAAATAATAGAGGCAACAAGTTAACTAAAGCATGAGAGGAATTTAGCAATTAGGATATAGAATAAGTGTTAACGAAATCTAAGATATGTTGATGGTATATGATTAGAAATAGATTAGAATCACTTACCTAAAGTTTGTAGGTGAAAATGCTCTATCCAAATCGCCTCCTACCGAGTCTAGGGTTCAAAAATATGAGAAAGAAAGATGAAATCCTGACTTCCAGCCTTTTTGATCAGCTGCAGATGTCGCAATTGCGGATTGCGAACCCCGCAATTATGATGCTTTTCTCGCAAATGCGACCACTATCAGTCCTATGAGGAGGTCATAATTGCGACTCTAGCTTCGCATTTGCAAAGCTTGTCTCCATCGCAAATGTGACTGTTTTGTTGCAAATGTGAACTATCCTCTACCTAAAGCTACTTCATAATTGCGAGCCAGGTATCACAATTGCAATACCTGAGGCCCCCCTACTAAGCTCTCAATTGTGAACCTGGTGTTCGCAAATGTGTCTCCAGAGGCTACTGCACCCTAGATTTTTGGTTTTCAATCCAAAGCACTCTGATACATGTCTGAAAATCACCCGAGCCCTCGGGGTTCCAAACCAAAAATCCACACAAGTATAAAAATATCATGCGAACTCGCTCATGCAGTCAAAACACAAAAGTATTACCTAAACTATGAATCGAACACTAAAATACATGAATTTCAATGTAAAGTTCAAAAATTTCTAAAATTACAACTAAACATTAGAATCCTATCAAATTAACTCCAAGCGACACCAAATTTTGCAGATAAATTCTAAATACCATAACGGACCTATTTCAAATCCCAAAATCAAATTTCGAGCTCGATGGATAAAAGTCAACCTACGGTCAAACATTTCAACCTCAAATTGCCAAATTTCGGCAAATCAACATAAATCAACCTACGGAAATTAATTCCGGGCATACGCCCAAGTCCGAAATCATAATACGAAGCTATCAAATCTATCAAAATATAGTTCTGTGGTCGTTTTCACAAAAGTCAAAGTTTGGTCAATACCTTGTAATTTAAACTTCTATGTCAAGAATAAAAGGGTCCAAAACAACCCGAAAGCTTAACGGACCGCAAGTGATAAAATCATAAATACACATGTGTAAAGCATAAAAAGGGATAACGGGGTGCATTTATACAAGACAACCGATCGGATCTTTACAATTGGTTTTTTGTGTGCTTTATGCTAGTAGTATTCCGTGCGAGAGGAAAATATTATGGGATAATGTCACGGCCCAAACCTGGGGAGGCGTGGCTGGCACCCGGTGCCACACTGGCCCGAGCGAACAACTATGTAACTAATGATCACTCGACCAAAACTGGAACATACATAGGTCGAGTTAGCTGAACTCATTCCTTTCGTAACTATCAAGGGCCCATATGTCCACAACTCACAATGTACAACTGTAAGTGGGAAAACACTTTATCACTGAACCATTTTTCTTAAAACATGAATACAAATGGGCCGTCAAGGCCTCTGACATACTGTACAAAATGAACCTCTGTCTACAAAACCTCTAAGATTATTTGACATCAAATGGGATAGAGTACCGGCCTACCCATAAGTCTGTAGAAAACTTCTGACACGATGACTCATAGACTCGGCTGCACTCTGGATGAGGTGGAGTCTTATCGATCCTTCGCTGAAGCCAATCTCGTCTACTATGAGGGCTCGTCAAACTGATTATCTATACCTGCAGGCATGAATGTAGCGTCCCCAACAAAAAGACATCACTACGAATAATGTACTGAGTATGTAAGGCATGTAAATCAGTATACAAAGAACATGGAAGAAACATGGAGTAAATAACTCAACCTGTAAGTTTGGATAGCTCTGTAAATCATGAAATATTTATAAAGTCATGCGTATGCATATAAATGTCATGTAATGCATAGGTCTGTACGTACATAACATCATCAAGCCTCTGAGGGCATCCCATCATATCATCTCGGCCACTGTGGGGAAATCACCAACGTATACCAGTTGATCAGGTGGTGGTGCGTATATAACGCCGTAACCTTTTCCCATATCCCATATATAATATATATATATATATGACGCCATCTGGTCATGGGTCAATGTACATGTAAATGAATGCAATGAGAATATGTTAATAATCTCAATATTTCTTTCGGATTAACTTTATCAACTGCGTAATATCCTGAGACTCATGAACAGAAGATATAATAATATGTCACATGGAGAATCAAGAACACAGAGACCCCTAGTATCTCTATGAATAGAGTCGTTTATGAAAATTGTGCGTTTTGCTCGTTTCTTCTGTATAGTTTGGATCATGCCAAAAAGAAAAGAGGTATAGCCTTAACATACCAAAGTCGATTCTCTTGACAATCTCTCTAAAATTTACCACACCTTCAGTGTTGTTTCAATGCAGTATCACACTGATGCAGTGAGTAACGTACGAGCAACAATAAACATTGGAATAGAAGGCAAGGAAGAAAAGAGAATATTGACACCTGACCCAACCTCACAATGTTTGTGATACACCCGTTTAATGCAGTACACCGAGGCATATGATCAACAAATTATTTCAGACCCCATGATGAAACAAGAATTATATCAAGAATAGATTTTCAAGATATCAACATGGTGTCAGCGAGTTACATAACCACTTACACGTGTACATTGAAGTGAAATTCCTTTTTCTACGTAACACATACATACATAGGTCAAACATTTTAGATGGTGAAATCTTTGATTCATAAGATCCCTATTTGTATGGAAATTGAAATGAGGAAAAACCACCCAAATTGCAAGAGTTTTGCAAGATCTGTAATCTGATGCAAAGAAGAGTATGAACATACTAAAACTAAGGATAGAAATTTAGCAATCACTTGAAACCAAACTTCTACGTAAGTATCATATCCACAATACCTTGGATGGCCACCTAATTAAAAGGGACTATGAGTCATTTGTTTGGTTTAGTGGCTTGCTGCCACGTGGGGGTGGGATGGGAAAAGTTTAATCTTTATCCACTTATTAGGTAATTAGGTAATATCACGTTACCCGGTAATTAATCAATTACCCGCATAATTAAGAATTATTTCAAATTACTTAAAATTTTAATTATTTTTAATACACTTTATACATCCTACTATCATGGTCCTATGGTACCACATAAAATAAATACATACACTATTATTTTTATAAAATATCCATGTAAAAATACATATATTCTCAACTTATAATTTTCCTAATCTCATATAAAGAGTAAAATTCTCGTACGCTTAATTCTTAAGATGGTAAAAAAGATAACCTTCTTTTCTTGTGAGAAAATAATTTCTATCTTTACAATAAAGAAAATCTCATAAACGTTCTTATATTATGTGTATAATTTATCATATCCGAAAATAATAATAATGGTAACTATCCAAAATTATACTTATAAAACTTTTACTAAAATACTTCACTTAAAAGAAAATACCACACTAACATAATATCTAACGGTATCAAGGTTGTAAACTTACAGGGTCTCTAAATAATAATGTCTTAAACCTTCTATAACCTCCTAATAGAAATAATCCTTGCGAACTCATGTGGATTTACTATGGCACATCCTAATGCTAAGGTATGGGATGTAACAGATAATTTACTATTCTTGTTAATTCCTTTATTGGTAGTTAGCTTGTTGGTGGGGAGTCTAATGAAGTCCTCAAAGTTAGGGATAAATTTAGGGGTAACAACATAACTACAGCAGGTCCAATAATTTATGGACTCGCATTAACCACTTCAAGCTTGTAGATTTAGGGTTTAAAGGTAGCATTATAATTAGACCAATAAGAGGTATAAAAATCAACAACATCTAAACCTGGAAAGACTAGACAAGCGTCTATAACAAATCCTTGATACACACTTATCCTGATGCTACTGTTACTCACCTTCTTAGAACTCACTTTGATCATTGCCCCCTCTTAATGAGTCCCTAGCTCACTAACTTTGCTAGGAACTCTACCAAATTACTTAGATTTGAATCTATGTGGTATAGTCATCCCTCCTTTCAATATCTAGTTCATCAGTCCTTACAGTCTAGTGATAATCTTCTCAGTGCAAACCCACAATTTCCAAAGAAATGTCATTGATTGAAATAGTTCTACTTTTCTGGATATCTTAAATAAGAAGATATTGCTTCTATCTAGAATAGTGGTGATTCAAAGATAACCTAGCTAACAATTAAGTGACTTCCTTCTTTAGCTGAAATCCAAGCTCCTAATTGATTATGACTTCATCCTGCTACAAGAAACTGATTTCAAGAAGATGAAGTATAGAATTAATTAGCTTTGTAAGGGAGATGCAAACATCAAGTTCTTCCACACATGCACTCTGAATAGGAGAAGGAGAAATAGAATATATCTCTCGAAGATGATATTGGCATATGGTCTTATGATCCGGAGGACATTAAACTCCAAATCTTTAACTATTACTCTGACATCTACTCTACCTCCCATCACTCAACTTCACTATTGATCCAAGAATCTTATAGTTTCTTTCAAATCCTATCCTTAACCCAGCAGAATATCTTTAGTGCACCTCTAAGGGACTCTAAAAATAAGCATGCCATAGTTTCCTTTCAAGCGCTCAAAGCTCCATGTTTTGATGGGTTGCATCCAATATTCTATTAAAAATATTAGCCTCTGGTAGAGAAGTCAGTCACGAAATTATGCAAAAATATGTTTACTACTTATGTGAGGGACCCTAACGTGAACTCAACTCTTTGTGCCTAATTTTAAAATTTGCCAACACACGTGCGCTAAAGAACTTCAGACCAATTGGTTTATGCAACATTGTCTATAAAGCAATTACCAAATTATTGTCAACATGATTAAATATATGCTCTTCACTATCATAGGTCCCAGTCAATCAAGATTCCTTGCAAATATAAGAGCTTCTGATAATTCTATAATTGTTTAGGAATATGTTAGCCACTTTGGTAAAATGAAAGAAAAAGTACCAAAAAGATCCTAAAAATTATTTTAAAAGAGACTTTTGACAGGTTAGAGTGGTCTTTCATCATAAATACACTACTATCCTTTTATTTTTTATTGTCCATGACAAATCTCATCATGTCTTGTGTTACCACATCTTTCATCTTTATCCTGATCAATGGTAGAAAAATCAATTTCTTTCATCCCTATAGAGGAATCGGGCAACAGGATCCTATATCTCCCTAATTATTCAACCTATGCATGAAAAGATTTGTCTAGGATGATTGATGCACAATCGGCCTCCAATTCTTGGTCCCTTATTAGCATCAGTAGAAGTGGCCCAAAACTTTTTTACCTCTTAAACTATGTTTGGTAGATCCACTAATGGGAACTGTGACATTATTATCCATACTTTGAATGATTTCAATCATGCTGCTGGTCAAAAGATCAATTTTAAAAAATCAAAGGTCTTTTTCTCAACAAAAAAAAAATATAATGCTCAAAACATGGAATCTTTTTCTGAAAATTTGTCACTTCAAGCAAGTAACAATTTTAGAAAATACCTAGGTTTTTAAAATTTTCATCATAGGCCTACCAAATAGTGATTTCTAATTCATCATTGATAATATGCACTCTAAGTTGGCTGGTCGAAAAACTAATTTCCGAAGCATGGCTGGGAGAGTCATGCTGGCTAAGTCTTCCTGAAGCAGCATTCCAAGTTATTCCTGCAATTCTATAAACTCCCTAGTTACAATGTGAAGCACATTAATAGAATCCGAAGAAACTTCATCTGGGATACTACTTCTCATAAGAAGGGGGATTTGGGAATCTAATAGGCTGAGCTCAAGCATAGATTACTTCATGATAGATTTACCTAGAGATTGTTCCATAAACCTGATTCCTTATTGGTTAGAACTCTATTGCTATGTATTGTAACTGGAATAATCCAACTAGACATCCAAAAACTAACATTTGAAAATGTATTCTTAATGGGTGAGACATTTGAACTAAAGCTTCTAGATGGGTTGTCAATAAAGGAAATAAGGTCAATTTTCTTAACCACACTTGGATCCCTAATCAAGGTCCTATCAGACCCCTTATCCAAGGGCTTTTAAACCTCACTTGTCACGACCCAAAACCCACAATAGTCCATGATGGTGCCCAACATCGTCGTTAGATAAGTCAATAGTGAACTACCAAATTAATTACTCATGTTATTACTTTTGAAATCATGAATTTTTATTCAATACAGAAACTAAGTATAAAAAATGATGGTGATATAACATGTAAATAAGACATAAAAATGAAATAGTAATAATGTTAGGCAAAACCATAAACATCTACTAGAAATTCCCAATCCCAGTGTCACAAGTACACGAGTAATCTAGTAGAATGTACAAAACCCATATAACTACTGTCAAAAATAAAATAGGCAGAAATAGTAAATACAAAAAGGAAGAAGATCAGGGTGCTGCAGATCGGAGCATGGGAAGAAGTTCATCACTAGGTCTCCGGATAATGGGGATGTACACCAGATGTACCTGCCTCAAAACCTATACAATTTATGCATAAGTATAGCGTGAGTACATATATCAACGCATACCCAGTAAGTATCTAGTCTAACCTCGAAGAAGTAGTGACGAGGATTCGACTTCGACACTTACTAGTGGTCAATAAATAAAGTACAATAATTATAAATATGCATGAAATACAACAGTGATAGTGGAATAAGAAATAGTAAATAACGTGATCCTTAAACATAATATCAGTTTAAAATCCCCCAATATCACATGCCATCTCAACAAATAAGAGCCATCAAGTAATCATCAAATCTCAAGTCATGAAAGAAATATCACGAAGATTCTGACTCCTAACGATATTACGCACGAGTTATGCCGAGGTCATAGGAACCGATCCAGAATAATAGTGTACATTGCCGAGGGTCGACTGGCGCGAACCATAGATGCATTTCCAATATTTTGCCGAGGCATTTGGCCCGATCCACAGGAATAGTGAAACTCTTCGAACTATGGTTCGAACAACTACAACACAAGGATGGCACTCAAAGAAAGCATAACTTTCACAAACAATCAGGTATTTCTCCAAAACTCAAGGTAATAAAGTGTCGACCAAATATACTCCCTAATCAAATTTCAAGTATATATCTAAGTAATTAAACTAACAACTTGAGTTTAAATAGTGCAACTATTGCATGATAAAGTCCTAAGTCTACCCGGACATAAACATGATTTTGGCTACGTACGGACTCTTGTCATTTCGTACATATGTAGCACCCATAATTAGTAACAAATAATAATTTAAACACCTACGGGGAAAATTTCCTCTTACAAGGTTAGGCAAGAGACTTACCTCGCTTTCAAGTTCACTACTCGACTCTTCAACCTCACTAATTACCCCAAATCGATGCCGAGCAATCCGAAACTAGCCAAAGGTCGCACAAACTAATCAATATATGCCTAAAAGTTCATAATTTAACTATTAGAGTAATTACCCAACTCAAATCAAAAGTTCTTAAAAGTCACCCACGGGCCCACGGGTCCACGGGCCCGGATTTTAAAATTTTCGAAGATAAACATTATTCATAGCACCAAGAACTCAAATATATAATTTATTCATAACCCACGTCCAATTTCACTCAATTTCTACCAATTTTCATGTTAAAATCAATATATGTTCATGAAATATAGTTGTTTAGAAATACTTACCCCTGAGAGGTGGATGAAATAGCTCTCTAAAATTGCCCCAAAATCGGCTACAAGAACGAAAAATGAGATGAAATGAGCAATTCCCAATTTTGCAAACTTATATTCTACCCAGACGCCATTCTTCGCGATTCGGCAGGTGCCTCGCGTTCGCGAAGCGCAAACTCAGCTCCAGTACAAAACCTTCTACACGATTGTGAGACCAGGATCGCGAATGCGATGCCTTACCAGGCATGTCCATTGCGAACGTGTGCAGTCCTTCACGAACGCGAAAGCCATAATTCCCAGGCCTAGCTTCCCTTACGTGAACGCGACCAAGACATTGCGAGCATGGAGCACCACTGCCCAAACCTTCGCGAATGCGACTGGCCTATCATGAACGCGATGAACAAAAGACCTCCAGCTCAAATCCTTCTTTACAAACGCGTGCATCCCTTCGCTTTTGCGAAGAACAACACCAGAAAACAGCAACAACAATAGCAAATCACCCAAACTTGGTCCGAAACCACCCCGAAACACCCCCGAGGCCCCTCGGACCCCGCCCAATCATACCCAAAAGTCCCAATACCTTATCCAAATTTATCCAAAGTCTGAAACTGCCACGAATAACATCAAAACCACGAATAGACGATCAAAACCTCCTCTTAACTTCCAAACATTCAAACTTTGTCGAATGCATCTGAATCACACTTAGACATTCCAAAAATACACCAAATTTTACGTAAAAGTCTCAAATCACAATGTGAACCTAGTCCAAGGCTCGAAATCCCAAACACATATTAATAACACCAAAGTTGACTTCATATCAAACTTAAGAAATTCTAAAACATTCAAAATGACAACATTCCACAATAAGCGCTGAAACGCTCCTAGTCCACGCGAAACTCGATCCAAACATACGTCTAAGTCTAGAATTATTATACGAACCTATTGGAACCATCAAACACCAATTCCGAGGCCGTTTACCTAAAATATTAACTCAAGTCAAACTTGGTCATCTTATGCCACTGTTAAGGAACTAAGTGTTTCGAATTCAACTCGAACTCTTCCAAAACCAAGCCAATCATCCCCGTAAGTCATAAAAAGTATAAGCAAACACGAAAAGTCTTAATTAGGGGAACAGGGATCTAGAAATGAAAATGACTGATCGGGTCGCTACATTCTCTACCTCATAAACAAATGTTCGTCCTCGAGCGAGCCTAGAATCATACATGGAGTGCTGAATAAGTGTGGATATCTTCTCCGCATGTCCTCCTTGGTCTCCCAAGTTTCCTCCTCGACTGGTTGACCCCTCCACAGGACCTTTACCACTGAAATCTTCTTAGATCTCAATTGGCGGACATGCCTGAAAATAATGGCACTGGCTCATCCTCATAAGCCAAACTCTCATCTAGTTGAACTATACTGTAATCTAATACATGTGACATGTCAGCATGGTACCTCCAGAGCATAGACACGTGGAAAACTAGATGAACTCCCGATGGACTGGGAGGCAAAGCAAGCCTGTAAGCAACCTCTCCAATTTGCTTCAACACCTCAAATGGACAGATGAACCTCGGACCAAGCTTGCCCTTCTTTCCAAACCTCATGATACCCTTCATCGGTGAGGCTGTCAAGAGAACCTTCTCGCCCACCATAAATGATAAATCACGCGCTTTCTGATCCGCATAAATCTTCTGCCTGAACTGAACTGCGAAGTCACTCTTGTATCAACTTTCCCTTATCCAACGAATCCTTTACCAAATTAGTATCATATAACCTAACCTTGCTGGGCTTGAACCAACCGATGGGGGAACGACATCGCCGACCCTACAAGGCCTTAAATAGAGCCATATCGATGCTAGACTGATAATTGTTCTTATAAGCAAACTCATCCAAAGGTAAGAATCAATCCCACTGCCCTCCAAAGTCAATCACACATGCTCTGAGCATATCATCCAGAATCTAAATTATCCGCACTGACTAGCCGTCAGTCTGAGGATGAAAGGTCATGGTGAGCAGAGACCCGGCGGTGTACTCCAGCGGATGGATAATCCGGAGTGGAAATGGGAGAATATTACTATAGATTTTGTGAGTGGTCTTCCTCGTACCTCAAAGAAGTTTGATTCGATTTGCGTGATTGTGGATAGGCTGACCAAGTCCGCACACTTCATTCCTGTATGCACTACTTATTCTTCGGAGCGGTTAGCAGAGATTTTCATCCGAGAGATTGTGCGGTTGCATGGGGTCCCAGTTTCTATTATATCAGATAGAGGTACCCAGTTTACTTCTCAGTTCTGGAGAACATTTCAGCGAGAGTTGGGTTCACAGGTAGAGTTGAGCACAGCATTTCATCCTCAGACGGACGGACAGTCCGAGCGTACTATCCAGATATTGGAGGACATGTTGCGTGCCTGTGTTATTGATTTTTGAGGTTCTTGGGCTGAATTCTTGCCACTCGCAGAGTTTGCTTATAACAACAGCTATCAATCTAGCATTCAGATGGCGCCGTATGAAGCCTTATATGGGAGACGGTGTAGATCTCCGGTTGGTTGGTTTGAGCCCAGCGAGGCTAGATTATTGGGGACAGAGTTAGTGCAGGATGCCTTAGAGAAGGTAAAAGTGATCCAGGAGAGACTTCGTACAGCTCAGTCGCGCCAGAAGAGCTATGCGGACCGGAAGGTTTGAGATGTATCTTATGCAGTGGGCGAGAAGGTCTTGTTGAAGGTTTCGCCTATGAAAGGCGTTATGAGGTTTGGAAAGAAAGGAAAGCTGAGTCCAAGGTTCATTGGACCTTTTGAGATACTTAGGAGGATTGGGGAGGTGGCCTATATGCTTGCTTTGCCACCTAGCTTGTCGGGAGTTCATCCGGTGTTCCATGTTTCTATGCTCCGGAAGTATGTTGGGACCCATCTCATGTATTAGACTTCAGCACGATCCAGTTGGATGAGGATTTGACCTACGATGTGGAGCCGGTGGCTATTTTGGGTCGTCAGGTTTGAAAGTTGAGATCTAAGGACATAGCTTCGGTGAAGGTACAGTGGAGAGGTCGGCCCATGGAGGAAGCCACTTGGGAGACCGAGCAGGAGATGCGAAGCAGATATCCTCACTTGTTTGAGACTCCAGGTATGTTTCTTGACCCGCTCGAGGACGAGCATTTGTTTAAGTTGGGGAGGATGTAACGACCCGACCCGTCGTTAGGGGAGTTACCGCCCCATTTTCCCCGTTTTATACTTCTATATGTTTCATTATATGTGTTTGGAAAATTTGAAGTAATTCGGATAGAGTTCGATTGGAAATGAGACAATAAGCCTCTTTATGAGAAGGCTAGTTTGGAAAAGTCAACTGAATGTTGACTTATGAGTTAGAAGGCTCGGAATGGATTTCCGATGATTCGACTAGTTTTGGGGGATGATTTGTGACTTAGGAGCGCAATCGGAATCGAATTTGGAGGTCCGGTGTAGAATTAGGCTTGAATTGGCTAAGGTTGGATTTTGGCGAATTCTGGATGGGAGGTGAGATTTTGATCCGAGGGTCGGAATGGAATTCCGAGAGTTGCAGTAGCTCCGTTAGGTGATTTTGGATATGCGTGCAAAGTTTCAGATCATTCAGAGGTGTTTAGGTCGGGTTTTAGATCAAATGCAAGTTTCGGAAGTTTTAGTTTAACTTAGGCTTGAATCCATGGTAATTCGATGATTTTGGTGTTTATGATAGTGTTTTTATGTTACGAGCAAGTTCGAATGAAGTAATAGAACATATCTGTGCATTTGGTTGAGGTCCCGAGGGCCTCGGGGTGAATTAGGGTGGCTAAACGAGAGTTTTGAGGTGTAATTGCAGGTCAGATTTTTCTGTCATCTGGTGTTTCCGCTTCTGCGGAAATGGACCGCAGAAGCGGTACCGCAGAAGCGGGTACGTGGTCGCAGAAGCGATCGTGGCCGGCTAGGGAAATTCCGCAGATGCGGAAGGTGGCTCGCACCAGCGGGTCCGCATAAGCGGACAAGGTGCCGCAGAAGCGGGTTTGAAGGAACCGCAGAAGCGGACTTTGCGTCGCATAAGCGAAGTCCGGGCTTCTAAGTGAAAACCGCTTAAGCGGAAATGTGGCCGCAGAAGCGGTCCCGCATAAGCGAAAGCGGGACCGCAGAAGCGAAAATCGCTGGGCGACAGAAGGGTTTTAAAATAATATTTCATCCGTGACCCTTTCATATTTTTCCTCCATTGTTGACGTTCTTAAGAGCTTTGAACAAGGAAATTCGAGGGTTTTGACTGAGAATCACGTGGAGGTAAGTTCCTTGGCCTAAATATCCGATTTTATGGTAGAAATTACATGTAAACTGTAGAAAATTGATCAAAAACGGGTCAAGCTAGGGCTTGGAAAACTGTGATGTAAAAATGGAATTTGGAGGGTCAAACGAGCTCCGTTTTCGGTAAACTTTATATGCACGGACTCGTGGCGAGACGAGGAATCCATTGGTGTGATTTTCGGAATTTTTCCAGAAGTGGGCCCAGTGCTCGGGTTTTACCAACTTCGTGAATTTTAGTACTTTTCGAATATTTTTGATTGGGTTATGTTTCTTTAACCCATATTTATGTATTCCTTGTGATTTTGACTAGATTCGACGCGCGAGGAGGTCGATACGAAAGGAAAAGGCATTGCGGACCATTCTACGGCCGGTTAGAGGTGAGTAGTTGGTGTATATGATGGCGTGAGGGTTTGAAACCCCGGCTTATCACATTGTGACGCTATTGTAGGGCGTGACTCGCACCCCATGGCAGGTGCGGGATTGGTTATGACTGGGGATTGTGACTTAGTCCATCTCGAACAAGAATGTTTCTATATTGGCGACTGATACGCACCCTGTATTGAATATATCTGGGCTTATTGCCGTGTTTGGGGCCTTGTGACGATCTGTAGCATCCTTAGAGGATGAATGTCATTGTGATAGCATGCTTTGTATAATCATTGATCTCAGTCCTGTGTTTAATCACTGTTATGAAATGCTAAGTCACTTTTCCTGAAGTTAAATATCTAAAGTATATTCTCCTTAATAAATTGGAAATTGGGAAATTAATTGAATCTGTTACGTGACTCATATGCATATTGTGGACTGAGTATGGATCGGGGTGCACGCCGCAGCGAATCGTATGATTATATTGCGCTTGGGCTGAAGGAGCCCCTCCGGAGTCTGTACACACCCCCAGTGAGCGCCGTCGACGTTAAATGGATCGGGCTACGCGCCGTAGCGGTCATGTGCATTGCCTTGCATCTTTACATTATACTTGACTGATATATTTTGAGTTGTTTTGCTGTTAGTTCGTAGTTAGGTGTTGGACTGTTAGTTTTAGCTTTACTTTGTGGCATTTCGTGGATTTCTTATCTTCAGCCATTTTATATTCTTATTACTCACTGAGTCGGTAGTACTCACCCCTACTCCCTGCACCTTGTGTGCAGATTCAGGTACACCGGAGGCTTAGCTGAGCAGTCTTTGTTTCCCAAAACTTATCAGAGTTGTTAAGGTAGCTGCTTGACGTTCGCAGGACCTGACTACTCTTCCTATTTCAGTTTTATTTATATATACATTTCCAGACTTGAGTATTTTCGTTCAGATATTGTTATTCAGATTGTTTTAGAGGCTCTAGACTCGTGACCCCAGGTCTTTGGGAGCGTTTTATCAGACTTCGTATTTTTCTCAGTATTATTCTATTATAAATATTGGATTATTATTCTAAAACTATTATAATCTCTTTAGATTGTCGGTTTGAGGTTTACGGTTAATTTGGGAACGATTGTGGTCTGGCTTGCCTAGCAATGTTGTTGGGCGCCATCACGACCGGGTTTGGGGTCGTGACAAGTTGGTATCAGAGCCTAGGTTACTAGGCCTCACGAGTCATGAGCCGGTTTAGTAGAGTCTCGCGGATCGGTACGTAGACGTCCGTATCTATCCTCGGGAGGCTACAGAACCTTTAGGAAGCACTTCACTTTCTTGAAATTCAAATCGTGCGGCTTGTTATTATGAAAAACTAAATTCTGTATTCTATTCTCTCGCAGATGGCGAGAACCCGCGCTAACGGACGTGGCGGACGACCACCAGTGCCACCTAGAGGCCGTGGTCGCGGTAGAGGCAGGGCAGCAGGAACAGCACTTGCTGACCAACCAGTTGACCAGGCTCAGGGTTAGATTCCAGCACCAGTTGACCAGGCTCAGGGTCAAATTCCAGTTGTAGATGCTCCATCAGCACCTGTTCAGGCACCGGTAGTGCCCATCGTGATTCCTGGTCTCCAGGAGGCTTTGGCTCAGATCTTGTCCGTCTGCACTGGCCTGGCTCAAGCGGTTTCAGCTACTACAGCGGCGGCTACTTCTCAGACCGGGGGTGGTTATCAGACCCCCGATGCTCGCACACCCGAGCAGGTTGTTCAGGGCTTACAGACACCTGGGGTAGCTCTAGCTCAGCCAGTTCAGCCAGCTGCACCAGTTGCAGCAGTTGTTCCAGTTGCGCCAGTCGCACCAGCCCCAGCTCATGTGGTTCCAGCTATGCCGGATGACGAGTAGCGTCGGTTGGAGAGGTTCGGTAGGCTTCAGCCCCCGACATTCAGTGGTGTTGAGGGCGAGGATGCCCAGGGTTTTCTGGATAAGTGCCAGTGTATGCTTCGTACTGCGGGTATTCTGGAGTCTAGTGGAGTGGCCTTTACTACCTTCCAGTTCACAGGGCCTGCATTTAATTGGTGGGAGGAGTTTGAGAGGCGTAGGCCTATTGGAGCAGCGCCCCTCACGTGGCAGCAGTTCTCTACGGTATTCTTGGAGAAATATGTACCCCGGTCTCATAGGGAAGAGCTGCGTCGTCAGTTCGAGTGGTTGACTCAGGGAGATATGACAGTGACTCAGTATGAGTTGAGGTTTACACAGCTAGCTCGGCATGCTACGTGGATGATCCCGACAGATCGCGAGAGGATCAGAAGGTTTGTGGATGGTCTCAACTATCCGATTCGCATATTGATGACTAGAGAAAGGGCTACAGTAGTTACATTTGAGGAGGTAGTTGATGCGGCTCGTCAGATTGAGACAGATCATCGTCGGGAGCGTGAGGAGAGGGAGGCTAAGAGGCCTCGAGGTTCAGGTAGTTTTAGTGGTGCTCCGTCTAGGGGTCAGTTCCAGCGCAGCAGAGGTCGTTCCTTCAGACCTCCTCAGTCAGGTCGTTCAGAGTCCAGTGGGGCTTCGTCAGGCCGTGGTCATCAGGGTCATCAGCAGAGCCAGCCTGCACTGAGTGCCCTTCCAGCTCAGAGCTCTGCTCCTGCTTCTTCAGCCCAGGGTTCATCTGCAGCGAGGGGTTCCCATCAGTCCCCTTCTCCAGCTCCAGGTCGTTGCTACGAGTGCGGTGAGTTGGGTCATATGAGGAGACAGTGTCCCCGGTTCCGTAGTAGACAGTCTCAACAGAGGGATCAGCCCTCATCTTCTGCTCCTGTTTCTTGAGCACCCACTCAGTCAGCTAGGAGTGGAGGTCAGGTAGCCAGAGGTCACCCCAGGGGTGAGGACCGTACTGGCGGTGGTCAGGCTCGATTCTATGCTCTTCCGGATAGGAGAGACGCCAGTGCATCAGATGCAGTCATCACAGGTATTATTTCAGTCTGCCACAGGGATGCCTCTGTCTTATTTGATCCCGGATCTACCTACTCCTATGTATCTTCATATTTCGCTCATCATTTGGGTACGACCCGTGGTTGTCTTGCCTTGCCTGTGCATGTATCTACCCCGGTGGGTGATACTGTTATTGTGGATCACGTATATCGATCCTGTCTTGTTACTATTGGGGGTCTGGAGACCCGAGTTGACTTGTTATTATTGGGCATGGTGGATTTCAACGTGATTCTGGGTATGGATTAGTTATCTCCGTACCATGCTATTCTGGACTGTCATGCCAAGACAGTTACGTTGGCTATTCCGGGTATTCCGAGGATCGAGTGGCGAGGCGTGACTGACTATGTACCCGGCAGGGTAATTTCCTTCCTAAAAGCTCAACGGATGGNATTCTGGTGCACACGCGTAGTCAGGAGGAGCACGCGTAACATTTGCGAGTTGTATTGTAGAGATTGAGGGAGGAGAAGCTTTATGCAAAGTTCTCCAAGTGTGAGTTTTGGCTCAGTTCAGTGGCTTTCTTGGGGCATGTGGTGTCCAGCGAGGGTATTTAGGTCGACCCGAAGAAGATAGAGGCGGTGCAGAGTTGGCCTAGACCGACCTCCGCCACAGAGATTCGTAGTTTCCTTGGGTTGGCAGGTTATTATCGCCGGTTTGTTCAGGGATTTTCCTCTATTGCATCGCCCTTGACCAAGTTGACTCAGAAGGGTGCTCCATTTGTATGGTCGGATGAGTGCGAGGAGAGCTTTCAAAAGCTCAAGACAGCTTTGACCACGGCTCCAGTGTTGGTTTTGCCATCAGCTTCAGGTTCCTATACTATATATTGTGATGCTTCGAGAGTTGGGATTGGATGTGTATTGTTGCAGGAGGGTAGAGTTATTGCATATGCTTCTCGCCAGTTGAAGCCCCACGAGAAGAACTACCCTGTACATGACTTGGAGTTGGCTGCTATAGTTCATGCTTTGAAGATTTGGAGGCACTACTTGTATGGCGTATCTTGCGAGGTATTCACTGATCATTGCAGTCTTCAGCATTTATTCAAGCAAAAGGATCTTAATTTGAGGCTGCGGAGGTGGCTAGAGTTACTCAAGGATTATGATATCACCATTCTGTATCACCCGGGGAAGGCCAATGTAGTGGCCGATGCTTTGAGCCGAAAGGCGGTTAGTATGGGGAGTTTGGCGTACATTCTAGTTGGGGAGAGACCCTTTGCAGTTGACGTTCAGGCTTTGGCCAATCAGATGGTGAGATTAGATATTTCGGAGCCTAGTCGGGTGTTGGCTTGTATGGTTTCTCGGTCTTCCTTGTATGATCGCATCAGAGAGCGCCAGTATGATGATCCTCATTTGCTTGTCCTTAAGGACAGGGTTCAGCATGATGATGCCAGGGATGTGACCATTGATGATGATGGCGTGTTGAGGATGCAGGGCTAGATTTGTATGCCCAATGTGGATGGGCTTCGGGAGTTGATATTGGAGGAGGCCCACAGCTCGCGGTATTCCATTCATCCGGGTGCCGCGAAGATGTATCAGGATTTGAGGCAGCATTATTGGTGGAGGAGGATGAAGAAGGATATTGTAGGATTTGTGGCTCGGTGTCTCAACTGTCAGAAGGTAAAATAAGAGTATCAGAGACCGGGTGGTGTACTTCAGCAGATGATTATTCCATAGTGGAAATGGGAGAGGATTACTATGGATTTTGTGAGTGGTCTCTCTCGGACTTTGAAGAAGTTTGATTCGATTTGGGTGATTGAGGATCGATTGACCAAGCCCGCGCACTTCATTCCAGTATGTACTTCAAGTATGTTTCTTGACTCGCTCGAGGATGAGCGTTTGTTTTAGTTGGAGAGGATGTGATGACCCGCCCCATCGTCACGTGAGTTACCGTCCCGTTTTCCCCATTTTCTGCTTCCTCATATTTTATTATAAGAGTCTTGCGCGAACGAGTCGATTTGGATTGGTTTTGGATGGAAATGAGACACATAGTCTCTTTAAGGAAGGTTTGTATTGGAAAAGTCAACCGGATGTTGACTTGTGAGTTAGAGGGCTCGGATGTGATTTCCGGTGATTTGGTTAGCTTCGGGGGATGATTTGTGACTTAGGAGTGTGATCGGAATTGATTTTGGAGGTCCGATGTAGAATTAGGCTTGAATTGGCGAAGTTAGTATTTTGGCGAATTCCGGTTGATGGGTGAGATTTTGATCCGAGGGTCGGAATGGAATTCCGAGAGTTGCTGTAGCTTCGTTAGGCGATTTTGGATGTGTGTGCAAAATTTCAGATCATTCGGAGGTGTTTTGGTTGGATTTTTGATCGAATGCGAGTTTCGGAAGATTTGGATGAACTTAGGCTTGAATTTGATGTAATTTGATGGTTTTGGTGTTAATTGTGGTGTTTTGATGATTGGAGCAAGCCTCCATGATGTTTTAGGATGGGTTGGCACTTTTGGTTGAGGTCCCGGGGGCCTCGGGGTGATTTCGGATGGCCATCGGGATGATTTTTGGACTTAGTAAGATTTGCTGCAGGTCTGGTATCTGGTATTTCCGCACCTGCGGGAAAGGAACCGCAGATGCGGTTGCGCAGGTGTGGGAGGAGGTTCGCAGGTGCGGTCTATGGCTTGTCTAAAAGATTCCGCAGATGCGGAAGGGAAGCCACATCTGCGAGGCCGCAGATGCGGTAGTTGTATCGCGGAAGCGGAGGCAGGTGGATTTGGCATTTCCGCAGAAGCGGACAATAACCCGCAGGAGCGAGGTCCGCATATGCGGTAGAGGACCGCAGAAGTAGTCGTGGTCTTTAAGTGTGGATCCGCAGAAGTGGAAATTAACCGCAGAAGCGGTGATCGCAGATGCGGTGGTGGGACCGCAGATGCGAAAATCCCGGTTATTAGAAGGGTTTTAAGGCTCATTTTGTTCCGCGCGCTTAAGTCCATTTCCACCATTTTTGATCGACCTTGAGAGCTCTTGGACGGAATTTGAAGGAGATTTCGACTAGGTGTGATTGGAGGTGAGTTCCTTGGCCTATATACATGAATTAATGGTAGAATTTACATGGAAATTTGTTGAAATTCATCAAAAGAGGGTAAAGTTAGGGCTTGGGAATTTGGTGTTTCAAAGTGGAATTTGAGGGGTCAAATGGACTCCGATTTTGGTAAATTTGATATGTATAGACTCGTGGCGAGATGAGGAATCCGGTGATGTCAATTGTCTAATTTTTCGAGAAGTGGGCCCGGGGCTCGGGTTTTGCCAACTTTGTGGATTTTGATGATTTTCGAGTTTTTTCGATTGGTTTATATTCCCTTAGCCTATTGTAACGTATTCGTTGTGGTTTTGGCCAGATTCGACGCGCGAGGAGGTTGATTTGCGAGGCAAGGGCATAGCGAGCTAGGATTTTGGCCAGCTTGAGGTGAGTAATGGTTATAATTCATGTCCTGAGGGTTTGAAACCCCGGATTTGCACAACGTAGTGCTATGTTGAGGTGAGACACACGCCGCATGATGAGCGTGGGGTCCATTACTACTGGGGATTTGGACTTGGTCCATCCCGATTGCTGATTCTATTGTATTTTGACTGATACTTAATTAATATAATTTTTGTTTGGGCTAGTTGCCATGTTTGGGGCTTTGTGCCGACCTGTAGAACCCTTAAGGGCATTTGTACTGATTAACCTCACTTTACTCATTAAAAATCATACCCTCGGTCATGTTTCTAACTGTTTAATCTAATATGAACCGACTTTGGATTAACTAAACCAAAAAGGAGAGTAATATGTGGGCTGGGATCCCTGTCTTATCTTAGTATGCCCGAGAGGCTAAGTTTATAGTGACTGAGAGGGGTTGAGAACCCCATAGCGAGGGTATTTGATATGTTATGGATCGGGCTGCACGCCGCAGCAATATATATTTATATGGATCGAGCTGCACGCCGCATCAACATATATTTATATGGATCGGGCTGCACGCCGCAGCAGTATATTATTGGATCCGGTTGCGCGCCGCAGCAGTACATTCATATGGATCGGACTGCACGCCGCAGTAGCATAGCGCTTGGGCTGTAGGAGCCCCTCCGGAGTCTGCACACCCCCAGTGAGCGCAGTCGACTATTATTATTGGATCGGGCTGCACGCCGCAGTAGTATATGTATATATATGGATTGGGCTGCACGCCGCAGCAGTATACTATATGGGTCGGGCTGCACGCCGCAGCGGTATAATTATGATTTCGGTTATCGTGAGGAGTAAATGAGTTGAGCACTGACTTAAAGGATTTTTTTTACCTGACTTCTTCATTCAGTTGCCGTTTAAATGTTCTTACTGCTTTGATATAGAACTGCTTAGTGCTTTTACGAGATTTCTTCCCGTCAGTCATTATTTATTGCTATTACTCACTGAGTCGGAGTACTCACTTTACTACCTGCACCATGTGTGCAGATATAGGTATTCCGGAGGCGTAGATTGAGCTATTGCTGCTATTCAGATCTCACCGAGTCATCGAGGTAGCTGCATGGCGTTCGCAAACCCGATTTTTCCTTCTATCCTCTTTACTTTCAGCATTTTAGACTATCTTTGTTTAGGCTGTTCCTCAGACTTGTATTAGAGGCTCTTGACTCGTGACACCAGAACGGTGGGATTTGTAGTGATATTCCTTAATTTCCGCACATTTTTATCTTCTGTTACAGATTTATATTCATGTTAATTTGGTATTTAAACCCTGTTAATTGGTAATGAACTCTATATGAGGGATTGAGAGTGTTGAATTGGTCGGGTTTGCCTAGCACTGTGTTGGGCGCCATCACGACCGGGTTGGGGTCGTGACAATTTTATAGATAGTAATTTGGATATCATATATTACAGTTTTATAATAATAAACTATACTGGGGTCCATATTACTTTTGCAAACGATGCGCAATTCATTAACGCGCAATTCACTAAAGTGTACCTCGAATTTCTCCTGTATATTCTACTGGAGATTTACCACCTCAAAGAATAATCTTCTGTTATTTGTACTGGATAGGTACAATTCTGATATAATAATTAGATTTAGTAATTTATTTTTTTTATTATGTGTTATACATAGCTGTTGCAAACGACACCCCATTCACTAGGTACCTCGAATTTCCAAACAACGTGCCATATATTAGCTCGAATTTCAAAATACATAATCGTTAGGGTTTAATCAGTTGTTCTTGAGATTTAATTTTTGAAATCTCAAGCTTAATTTTGAACAGTTGGTGTTTTATGGGTAAAAAGCACTCTCTCATCAAGCATAACAAACGTATTCATCCAATCTCAGTGTCATCAGATTTTTCTAATTTTGTCATGGATAACGAAAATTATTCTCTTACAATGGCAGAATCTTATATGAAAGATTCTCCAAGTGATCATGTAGTTGGTGTATCATTATCAGCAAGCGGAAAAAAAGTTGTTAGTTTAGGACGGACTCGATTACAAAGGGCTAAGGCACAAAATACCTCTAGATCATCTTCGAATATCTCTGGGTCAGCTAGTATTAGAATAATGCGTTCTCACAGTGCTAAGGAATGTGAAATTAGTGCTTATAAAAGTGTCAAGGAACCACCAGAAGTTGATGTTTCTCAAAATAATATTAAGCTTACAAAAAAGAGGAGAAGACATTCCAAATCATTTTTGAAGGTAAATAATATTACACCTTATTTGGTTATACACACTTTGTATACTGTGTACCCATGTTTTATACTTATATATCTGTCTGTATTGTATTGCAGCTTAGTTCAAGTAATAGACCAACACTTGGCACTAACTTCATGTAACGACCCGATCGGTTGTTTTGAGCTCTAGCTCATCGTTCAGCAGTCTGAAGCCATGAGCAGCTTCATTTCAGGTATTATGACTTGTGCACATCGTTGGAATTGAATTTCGGGAAGTTCAGAGTTGATTTGGAAAGAGAATTCTCATTTCGGAAGTTTAAAGTTGAAAGAATTAACTGAGATTGGATTTCAGAGTAAACGACCTCGGAATTAGGACCTGAAGGTTCCAGCAGGTTCGTATGATGATTTCGAACTTGCGAGTATTCCCGGATCGGGTTTTGGATGACCCGAGAGCGTTTTGGCGCCTATTGTGGAAGTTAGCATTTTGGAAGAAATTTCATAAGTATGGCTTGAAGTGAATTTCAGTGTTATCGATGTCCGTTTGGGATTCCGAGTCTAGGAATAGCTCCGTATGGTGATTCTGGAGTTGGAAGCGCGATCGGAAGTGAATTCCGAGGTCCGTGGGTCATTTTGGAATCAGTTGGCTAAAGATAGAAATTTGAAGGTTTTTGAGGAGTGTAACGACCCGACCCGTCGTTATGGGAGTTACCGCCCCGTTTTCCCCATTTTATGCTTCTATGTGTTTCATTATATGTGTTTGGAGAATTTGAAGTAATTCGGATAGAGTTAGGTTGGAAATGAGACAATAAGTCTCCTTATGAGAAGGTTAGTTTGGAAAAGTCAACCGAATGTTGACTTATGAGTTAGAAGGCTCGGAATTGATTTCCGATGATTCGACTAGTTTTGGGGGATGATTTGTGACTTAGGAGCGCAATCGGAATTGAATTTGGAGGTCCGGTGTATCGGGCTACACGCCGTAGCGGTCATGTGCATTGCATTGCATCTTTACATTATACTTGACTGATATATTTGAAGTTGTTTTGCTGTTAGTTCGTAGTTAGGTGTTGGACTGTTAGTTTTAGCTTTGCTTTGTGGCATTTCGTGGATTTATTACCTTTAGACGTTTTATATGCTTATTACTCACTGAGTCGGTAGTACTCACCCCTACTCCCTGCACCTTCTGTGCAGATTCAGGTACACCGGAGGCTTAGCTGAGCAGTCTTTGTTTCCCAGAGCTTATCAGAGTTGTTGAGGTAGCTGCTTGACGTTCGCAGGACCTGACTACTCTTCCTATTTCAGTTTTATTTATATATACATTTCCAGACTTGAGTATTTTCGTTCAGATATTGTTATTCAGATTGTTCTAGAGGCTCTAGACTCGTGACCCCAGGTCTTTGGGAGCGTTTAATCAGACTTCGTGTTTTTCTCAGTATTATTCTATTATAAACATTGGATTATTATTCTAAAACCATTATAATCTCTTTAGATTGTCGGTTTGAGGTTTACGGTTAATTTGGGAACGATTGTGGTCTGGCTTGCCTAGCAATATTGTTGGGCGCCATCACGACCGGGTTTGGGGTCGTGACAATACTGCTCTCCAGAAATGTGAACTGAACTGAGGGACTCTATCTTAAATGATGGAAATATGCACACCATGCAACTAGACAATCTCCTAAATGTAAATCTGGGCCAACCTCTTCGTAGAGTACGTAGTTACTACCAGAATATAGTGTGATCGGTGTAAATCTCACACAACACCCCATAAAGATAATGACTCTAGATCTTGAGGGCATGAACTATCGCATCCAACTCCAAATCATGAACAGGGTAATTCTTCTCATGGGGCTTCAACTGACGTGAAGCATATACAATAAATAGCCCCTCCTACATCAATACATAACCCCAATCCAACACGCAAAGAGTCGCAATACATAGTATATATCCCCGAACCAGAGGGCAATATTTACACCATTGCTATAACCAATACGGTCTTTAGCTTCTGAAATCTTGTCTTGCTATCATCGGATCATCTGAACAGAGCACCCTTCTAGGTCACTCTAGTCAAAGTAGCTACAATAGGCGAGAAGCCCTCCAGAAATCGACAATAATAACCTACTAACCCCAAGAAACTCCTGATTTTGGTCGTTATGGTAGGACGAGGCCAACTTTGAACTGCCTCGATCTTCCTGGGATCTACCTTAATACCCTCACTACATACAACATGCCCCAAGAATGCCATAGAATCTGACCAGAACTCGCACTTGGAGAACTTAGCATATAACTTTTATTCTCGCAAGGTCTAAATCACAATCCTCAAATGTTGCTCGTGCTCCTCCATAATACGCGAGTATATCAATATGTTATCAATGAAGACAATGACGAATTAGTCAAATATGGCATGAACACCCGATTCATCAAATCCATAAAAGCCTCCGGGGCATTAGTCAAGCCGACTGACATCACTAGAAACTCCTACTGCCAATATGTAACGACCTGGCCGGTAGTTTTAAGAATTAACGCCCCGATCCCCTATTAACTGCTTTTCCTGTGTTTGTTTCTGCCATTGTGAGTTGCCGGGAGGAATTTTTGGGAGTTTCGGAGAGTTTTAGGACACTTAGTCCCTAAATGAGAGCTTAAATTTTGGAAATTTGACCGTAGTCAGAACAGTGTGAAGACGGCCTTGGAATGGAATTCTGATGGTTACGTTAGACTCCGTTGGGTGATTTCGGGTTTAGGAGCGTGTTCGGATTGTGTTTTGTAGGTCCGTAGCTAATTTAGGCTTGAATTGCCAAAAGTTGAATTTTTGAAGTTTCCGGTTCGATAGTGAGATTTTGATCCGAGGGTCAGAATGGAATTTAGGAAGTTGGAGTAGCTCCGTAGCATTGAATGTGACGTGTGTGCAAAATTTCAAGTCATTCGGACGTGGTTTGGTATACGTTTTGATCAAAAGTGGAATTCGGAAGATTTTAGAACCTTAGGCTTGAATTCGATGTGTTTTAGTCGCTTTGATGTTGTTTGATGTGTTTTGAAGGTTGGTATATGTTTGAATGGTTATATTAGACTTGTTTGTGCTTTTGGTGGAGGTCTCGGGGGCCTCGGGATAATTTCGGATGGTTAACGAGAAGTTGGAAATTTGGAGTTTCAGCTGAGTTCTTTGGGCTGCTGTCATAACCGCATCTGCGGTTGAGAGACCGCAGATGCGACTCCTGCAGATGCGGAATTTAGCCGCAGAAGTGGCCAACTGAGGAAAAGCAAGGAGCCGCAGGTGCGGAAGGGTTCACGCACCTACGTCACCGCAGAAGCGGTGAGTAAGTCGCAGGTGCGGATTTTGGGACTTTAATGAGTTTCGCAGATGCGGTCGTTTTTCCGTAGAAGCGGGACCGCAGGTGCGGTCCCATGACCGCAGAAGCGGATTAGTGGCTTGCCTAACCTTGTGTGGGGGAAACTCACCTTTGGATTTGGTATTATTGATATTTGAAATGCCTTGTACGTAAGGTGACGAGTGCGTACTTGTGCTAATTGTTGCAAATCCGGTTTTTTTTGAGTAATTTTAATTGTGTTTCTTTTTTTCTGTTTATACTACTTGCAATTTAAGCCTGTTGTTAGCTTAGAGAAGCATGTCTAATTGACTTAATTGCTTTACTTGCCCAAACTGCCTTATTTGGATTATGTGCAACATACTTGGCTAGAAGTACCTATTTACCATAGAATGGAATTTGAACTGAATTGCGTATTTCTTCGTGTTGTTGTTGTGTGTTTACTTTGGGACTATGGGACGGTATCCCGGTAGATCCCCCTGCATATTTACTTTGGAACTACGGATTTGTATTCCGGTAGATCCCCCTACACATTTACTTTAGAACTACGGGACGGCACCCGGCAGATTCCCTCTGTACTGGATATTTATATTTGGGATTACGGATCGGATTTCTGGTAGATCCCTGTGCATTTATGAGTTGGACTACGGGGCTGCACCCGGGAGATCCACTGGATATTTATATTTGGGAACTACAGGACGGTATCCTGGGAGATCCCCCGGTTGTTATCTCTGCATTGAGCTGTATTTGTTTTTTCGTGATTACTTTGTTCTTGTTAAAGTTGTTGTTCTTCTATCCTGTGTTACCTTTTTACTGTTGCACTTAAGTATACTGTTTTATTCTACACTGTTATTATATCTTTTATTTCATTTAGCCTCAGTAGGGCCCTGACCTTCCTCGTCACTACCCGACCGAGGTTAGGCTTGGCACTTTCTGAGTACCCTTGTGGTGTACTCATGCCCTTCCTGTGCATGTTTTTCATGTGCAGATCCAGGTACTGCGACTCGGACTTATCACGCTTGAGGCAAGGTGCTTGTAGAGACTCCGAGGTATATCTGCCGCGTCCGCAGACCGAAGAGTCCCTTTCTACTCTTCCCTTAAACATTAGCCCTTCTGTATTTCCTTTCTTTGTTAGATATTCTGGAGTTAGATACTTGTAGACATTCAAAGGCTTGTGATCATGAGACTCCGAGTTTTGGGAAATGTTATTAGTTTTGAGGGTTGATATGTGCATGCCGAGCGGCATTTCAAACACTCATTTTATTTCTCTATTTCGGTTTTAAATCTATTTCTTCCGCAAATTTGTTTGCTTTTCCACATTATTAGGCTTACCTAGTCATAGAGACTAGGTGCCGTCACGATGGTTCACAGAGGGCGAACCGGGATCGTGACAAGTTGGTATCAGAGCTCTAGGTTCATAGGATTCATGAATCACAAGCCGGTTTATTAGAGTCTCGTGGATCGGTACGGAGACGTCTGTACTTATCTACAAGAGGCTACGTAACCATTAGGAAAATTCCACTTCCTTTGATTTCCCTGTCGTGCGAGATTTTTTGACATCACAATCCTAAACCTCTGTCTTTTATTTTCTCACGGATAGTGAGGACACGTGCTATCATAGGTGACCAGACACCCGCGCCCCTTGCGAGAGCCGTTAGAGGTCGGGGACGGGGTAGAGGAAGAGGATGCGCACGTGGTGCAGCCAGAGCACCCGCGCGAGCTGCCACCGAGGTGCCACCATCAGTTCCAGTCGGAGTCCAGGAACCTGATACACTTACTACTACCCCAGCACTTCAGGAGACCTTAACACAGTTTCTGAGCATGTTTGGTACATTGGTTCAGGCGGGATTGGTTCAGGTTGTACCGACTACTTCACAGATCGGGAAGGGACCCAGAGTTCTGCCACCCCCACTCCAGAGCACCGAGTCCTCATTGGTCTCTTTCCCAGTGTCATGGCGACACAGCCTGTGGTCCCAGTTCAGCGGGTGGTGAGGACACCTCACCGAGTAGAGGACAGGTAGGTTTAGGAGGGAGAGGATAGCCAAGGTCAGGAGAGAGAGTATAGGGAAGCGAGGAGACCTCGCAGACGGGAGAGACCCACTGGTCCTTATTTTGGAGGAAGAGTGCCGCATGGTAGAGGTTTTGTGGGTCAGCCGGCTCAGTTTGCACCTCAGGCTTCGCACCGGAGAGACCCACTGGTCCTTATTTTGGAGGAAGAGTGCGGCATGGTAGAGGTTTTGTGGGTCAGCCGGCTCAGTTTGCACCTCAGGCTTCGCACAGTATTTCAGGTGTTCAGGGGTTTCAAAGTACCCGTACCGCACATTTACCACTGCCACATCAGCCGCGAGGTTGTTTTGAGTGTGGTGACATACGCCATGTGGTGAGGTATTGCCCCAGACTTAGGAGGGGTGCACCTCCATAGACTTCTCAGCCACAACATGCCCCACAGAGTTCTCAGGCTATGGATATAGCACCAGTTGCTACCCCACCCGCTCAGCCAGTTAGAGGTAGAGGTCGTCCTAGAGGGGGAGACCAGGCTAGATATTATGCCCTTCCTGCCAGTACCGAGGTTGTCGCCTCCGATTCTGTCATCACAGGTATTGTCCTGGTTTGTCATATAGGTGCATCGGTTTTATTCGATCTAGGCCCCACCTATTCTTATGTCTCTCCTTATTTTGCTTTGCATTTGGGCGTATCTCGGGGTTCTTTGAGTTCCCCTATTTATGATTCTACTCCTGTGGGAGATTCTCTTGTCATGGACCGCATTTATCGATCGTGTGTGGTTGCTCTTAGTGGTTTTGAGACCAGAGCCGATTTGTTATTGCTCAGCATGGTAGATTTTGATGTTATCTTGGACATGGACTGGTTGTTGCCCCATTATGCTATTCTTGATTGTCACGCCAAAACCCTGACGCTGGCTATGCCAGGTGTTTCGAGAGTTGAGTGGAGGAGTACCTTAGATCACACTTCCAGTAGAGTAATTTCATTCCTTAAGGCTCAGTGTATGGTTGAGAAGGGGTGTGACGCGTATCTAGCTTATGTGAGAGATGTCAATATTGATACCCCTACAGTTGATTCAGCCCCAGTAGTGCAGGATTTCTCTGATGTGTTTCCAGCTGACCTTCCAAGCATGCCGCCTGATAAAGATATTGATTTTGGCATTGGTCTGTTGCCGGACACTCAGCCCAGATCTATTCCTCTGTACCGTATGGCTCCTCCTGAGTTGAAGGAGTTGAAGGAGCAGTTACAGGAATTGCTTGATAAGGGTTTCATTTGACCCAGCGTATCACCTTGGGGTGCTCCTATATTATTCGTGAAGAAGAAGGATGGTTCTGTGCGTATGTGTATTGATTATCACCAGTTGAATAAGGTCACGGTGAAGAACCGCTATCCTTTGCCTCGTATTGATGACCTGTTTGATCAGTTACAGGGTGCTTGTGTGTTTTCTAAGATTGACTTGCGTTCAAGCTATCATCAGTTGAAGATTCGGGAGCCAGATATCCCGAAGACTACCTTCAGGACTCGGTATGGTCATTACGAGTTCCTTGTTACGTCTTTTGGGATGACTAATGCCCAGCAGCCTTCATGCATTTGATACACACTATATTCCGGCCATATCTTAACTCATTCGTTATTGTCCTTATTGATGACATTCTGGTATATTCCCGGAGTCGGGAAGATCATGAGCAGCACCTGAGGACAGCGCTCCAGACTTTGAGAGAGAAGAAATTATACGCTAAGTTCTCGATATGTGAGTTTGGGCTGGATTTCCGTGGAATTCTTGGGTCACGTAGGTTCGAGTGAGGGCATTTAGGTGGATCCGAAGGAATTGGAGGCAGTGCAGAGTTGGCCCAGTTCATCCTCAACTACAGAGATCTGCAGTTTTCTTGGCTTGGCGGGTTATTACCGTCGATTTGTTTAGGGGTTTTCATCTATTGCAGCACCTATGACCAGACTGACCCAGAAGGGTGCTCCGTTCCAGTTGACAAAAGAGTGTGAGGAGAGCTTTCAGAAGCTTAAGACAGCTTTGACTACAGCCCCAGTTTTGATATTGCCTACCGGTTCGGGGTCTTATACTGTCTATTGTGATGCCTCGAGGGTTGGACTTGGAGCGGTATTGATACAGGACGGTAGGGTGATTGCCTATGCGTCCAGACAGTTAAAGGTACATGAGAAGAATTATCCTATCCATGATCTCGAGTTAGCTGCCATTATTCACGCCTTGAAGATCTGGCGTCATTATTTGTGCGGTATGCCTTGTGAGATTTATACTGATCACCGGAGTTTGCAGCATCTGTTCAAGCAGAAGTACCTTAATTTGCACCAAATCAGGTGGCTAGAGCTGATGAAAGACTATGATATCACTATTTTGTATCACCCGGGCAAGGCCAATATGGTGGCCGATGCTTTGAGCCGCCGGGCAGAGAGTTTGGGGAGTTTGGCTTATTTACCAACAGCAGAGAGGCCTATGGCGATGGATGTTCAGGCCTTAGCCAGCCAGTTTGTGAGGTTGGATCTTTCGGAGCCCAGTCGGGTTTTAGCTTGCGTGGTCTCTCCGTCTTCCTTGTTTGATCGTATCTAGGAGCGTCAGTTTGATGACCCTCATTTGCTTGTCCTTAAGGACAAGTTGTTGCATGGCGATGCTTGAGAAGAGGCCCATAGCTCGCGGTATTCCATTCATCCGGGTGCCGCGAAGATGTATCAGGATTTGAGACAGCACTATTGGTGGAGGTGGATGAAGAAAGATATAGTTGGGTTTGTAGCTCGGTGCCTTAATTGTCAGCAGGTGAAGTATGAGCACCAGAGACCGGGTGGATTGCTTCAGCAGATAGAGATTCCAAAGTGGAAGTGGGAGCGGATCACCATAGACTTTGTATCTGGGCTCCCACGGACTTTGAGGAAGTTCGATGTCATTTGGGTTATTGTGGATCGGCTGACCAAGTCCGCGCACTTCATTCCTGTGTGTACTACTTATTCTTCAGAGCGGTTGGCGGAGATTTATATCTGGGAGATTATTCTGCATGGTATTCCAGTTTCCATCATTTCAGATAGAGGTACTCAGTCCACATCACGCTTCTGGAGGGTCGTTCAGCATGAGTTGGGTACTCGGGTGGAGTTGAGTACAGCATTTCACCCTCAGACGGACGGACAGTCTGAGTGCACTATTCAGACTCATGAGGATATGCTCTGTGCGTATGTGATTGAGTTTGGAGGGTCTTGGGATCAGCTCTTGCCATTGGCAAAGTTTGCATACAACAATAGTTATCAGTCCAGCATTCAGATGGCACCGTATGAGGCTTTATATGGTAGGCGGTGTAGATCCCCAGTGGGTTAGTTTGAGCCGGGTGAGGTTAGATTATTGGGACAGGCTTGGTTCAGGATGCTTTGGAGAGGGTTAAGGTGATTCAGGATAGACTCCGTACAGCACAGTCCAGACAGAAGAGTTACGCGGACTGGAAGGTTCGTGATGTTTCCTATATGGTTGGAGAGCGGGTTTCTTCTGCGGGTATCGCATATGAGGGGCGTTAGGAGATTCGGGAAGAAAGGGAAGTTGAGTCTGAGGTTTATTGGTCCTTTTGAGATATTGCGACGTATTGGGGAGGTTGCTTATGAGCTTGCCTTACCTCCCAGCTTGGTAGGAGTTCATCCAGTATTTCATGTTTCGATGCTCCGGAGACATCACGGCGATCTGTCGCACGTGTTGGATTTCAGTTCAGTCCAGTTGGACAAGGATCTATCTTATGTTGAGGAGCTAGTGGCAATATTGGACAGGCAGGTTAGAAAGCTGAGGTCAAAGAACATTGCATCAGTGAAGGTTCAGTGGCGGAGTCAGCCAGTCGAAGAGGCGGCCTGGGAGACCGAGCAGGGTATGCGCAACCGTTACCCTCATCTTTTCACTATACGTCTCTATGCTCGTTCGAGGACGAACGAATGTTTAAGTGTGGGAGGATGTAATGACTCAGCCGGTCGTTTTAAGAATTAACACCCCGATCCCCTATTAACTGCTTTCCCCGTGTTTGTTTCTGCCATTGTGAGTTGCCGGGAGGAATTTTTGGGAGTTTCGAAGAGTTTTGGGACACTTAATCCCTAAATGAGAACTTAAGTTTTGGAAATTTGACTGTAGTCAGAACAGTGTGAAGACGGCCTCTGAATTGAATTCTAATGGTTCTGTTAGCTCCGTTGGGTGAATTCGGGTTTTAGGAGCGTGTTCGGATTGTGTTTTGGAGGTCCGTAACTAATTTAGGCTTGAATTGCCGAAAGTTGAATTTTTGAAGTTTCCGGCTCGATAGTGAGATTTTGATCCGAGAGTCGGAATGGAATTTTGGAAGTTGGAGTAGCTCTGTAGCGTTGAATGTGACGTGTGTGCAAAATTTCAGGTCATTCGGACGTGGTTTGGTATACTTTTTGATCAAAAGCGGAATTCGAAAGATTTTAGAACCTTAGGCTTTAATTCGATGTGTTTTAGTCGTTTTGATGTTGTTTGAGGTGTTTTGAGGGTTGGTATAAGTTTGAATGGTTGTATTAGACTTGTTTGTGCTTTTGGTAGAGGTCTCGGGGGCCTCGGGATGATTTCGGATGGTTAACGGGAAGTTGGAAATTTGGAGTTTCAGCTGAAATTCTTTGGGATGTTGTCATAACCGCATCTGCGGTTCAGAGGCCGCAGATGCGACTCCCGCAGATGCGGAATTTAGCCGCAGAAGCGGCCAACTGAGGAAAAGCAAGGAGCCGCAGGTGCGGAAGGGTTGACGCACCTGCGTCACCGCAGAAGCGGTGAGTAAGTCACAGGTGCGGATTTGGGACTTTAATGAGTTTCGCGGATGCGGTCGTTTTTCCGCAGAAGCGAGACCGCAGGTGCGGTCCCATGACCGCAGAAGCGGATTAGCAGGGCAGAAACATATAAATTCTTGCCTTTGCGAAATTGAGCCATTTTTCACCTCTTTTCAAACGGGAAGAAGCCTTGGGGAGCATTTTCAAGAGGGATTTTCAGAGGAGTTCATTGGGGTAAGGTCTTTGGTCCCTAAACTCGTTATTAGAATGATTTTTATCATTTTAAGCATGAAAATTTAAGGAAAATCAGTGGTAAATTAGGGGTTAGGGCTTGATTAATTAGAGACCTTTGAGTGATGATTTGAGGGACCATTTGAGGTCCAATTTTGGTACTTTTGGTATGAGTGAACTCGTGAGAGTATGAGGATTCTGAAAATAAAAATTTTACCCGATTCCGAGACGTGGGCCCGAGGGGCGTTTTGGTCATTTTACCTAATTTTGCGTATTAGCTTAAAATTTATTTGTAGAATCAGTTACTTGAAGTATTATTTACATTTTTATAATTGAATTGAATAGATTTGGGCCATTTGGAGTCGAATACTCGTGGCAAGAACGTGGTTTCGAGTTGATTTGGAGCTGGTACGAGGTAAGTGGCTTGCCTAACCTTGTGGGGGGAAACTCCCCTTTGGATTTGGTATTATTGATATTTGAAATGCCTTGTATGTGAGGTGACGAGTGCGTACTTGTGCTAATTGTTGCAAATCCGGTTTTCTTTGAGTAATTTTAATTGTGTTTCTTTTTTTTCTGTTTATACTACTTGCAATTTAAGTCTGTTGTTAGCTTAGGGAAGCATGTCTAATTGACTTAATTGCTTTACTTGCCCAAACTGCCTTATTTGGATTATGTGCAACATGCTAGGCTAGAAGTACCTATTTTACCTTAGAATGGAATTTGAACTGAATTGCGTATTTCTTCGTGTTGTTGTTGTGTGTTTACTTTGGGACTACGGGACGGTATCCCGGTAGATCCCCCTGCATATTTACTTTGGGACTACGGATTTGTATTCCGGTAAATCCTCCTGCACATTTACTTTAGAACTACGGGACTGCACCCGGTAGATTCCCCCATGTACTGGATATTTACATTTGGGACTACGGATCGGATTTCTGGTAGATCCCTGCGCATTTATGAGTTGGACTACAGGATTACGCCCCGGGAGATCCACTGGATATTTATATTTGGGAACTACAGGACGGTATCCTGGGAGATCCCCCGGTTGTTATCTCTGCGTTGAGCTGTATTTGTTTTTCCGTGATTACTTTATTTTTGTTAAAGTTGTTGTTGTTCTTCTATCATGTGTTACCTTTTTATTGTTACACTTAAGTATACTGTTTTATTCTACAATGTTATTATATATTGTATTTCCTTTAACCTCAGTAGGGCCCTGACCTTCCTCGTCACTACACGACCGAGGTTAGGCTTGGCACTTATTGAGTACCGCTGTGGTGTACTCATGCCCTTCCTGCGCATGTTTTTCATGTGCAGATCCAGGTACTACGACTCGGACTTATCACACTTGAGGTGAGGCATTTGTAGAGACTCCGAGGTATATCTGCCACGTCCACAGACCGAAGAGTCCCTTTCAACTCTTCCCTTAAGTATTTGCCCTTTTGTATTTCCTTTCTTTGTTAGATATTCTGGAGTTAGATACTTGTAGACATCCAAAGGCTTGTGATCATGAGATTCCGGGTTTTTGGAAATGTTATTAGTTTCGAGGGTTGATATTGTGTATGCCGAGCGGCACTTCAAACACTGATTTTATTTCTCTATTTCGATTTTAAATCTATTTCTTCCGCAAATTTGTTTATTTTTCCGCATTATTAGGCTTACCTAGTCATAGAGACTAGGTGCCGTCACGATGGTTCACGGAGGGCGAATCGGGGTCGTGACACAATATCTAGTCCGGAAAGCCGTCTTTGAAATATCCAAAACACGAATCGTCAACTAATTATACTCAGACCTCAGTTCAATCTTACAGAACACCCTAGCACCCTATATATGATCAAACAAATCATTAATACGCGGCAATGAGTACTTATTCTTGATAGTGGCTTTGTTCAACTGGCGGTAATCATGCACATCCGCATACTCCCATCCTTCTTCTTAACAAACAACACAAGTGCACCCCAAGGCGACACACTCATCCTGATGAACCCCATCTCGAGAAATTCCTCAAGTTGTTCCTTCAACTCTTTCAACTCCTTCAGAGCCATGCGGTACGATGGAACAGAGATAGGCTGGGTGCTTGGAGCCAAATCAATACTGAAATCGATATCACGATCTAGTGGCATGCCTGGTAGATCAGAGGAAATACATCGGAGAACTCCCGTACCACGGCACTGAATCAATCGTGTTAGCCTTCATAGTAGTATTCCGAACATAAGCTATATAGGCTAAACAACCCTTCTCGACCATATGTTGAACCTTCAAGAAAGAGATAACCCGAGTAGACGTACTGATAGATGAGCCCCTCCACGCCAATCTAGGCAACTCTTGCATCATCAAGGTAACGGTCATGGCATGGCAATCAATAACGGCATGGTACAGAGACAACTAGTCCATGCCAAGGATGACCTCAAAGTCGGTCATATCAACCAACAGAAGATCCGCTCTGGTCTCATAACCATAGAAAGTTACTACACAAGATCGGTAAACCCGATCCACAATAACATAGTCACCCACTGGCGTGGACACATATACAGGAACACCCAAGGAGTCACGAGAGACATCCAAATATGGAGCAAATAGAGAAGATAAATAGGAATAAGTAGACCTTGGATCAAATAGTACCGAATCATCATTACTGCAAACAGAAATAATACATGTGATCACAACATATGAGGCTATTGCATCTGGTCTGGCTGGAAAGGCATAGAACCTAGTTGGAGCACCACCTGGTTGGCCTCTACCTCTAGGGCGACCCCTACTCGCCTACCCTCCGCCCCTAGCCGGCCGGACGGGCAGTGCGACAGCTGGTTTGGTGATCATGGGTTGATGGCCTTGCTATACTGCCTTGCCCTGAAGCCTGGGAAAAAACCTCCTCATATGACCAAGCTCCCCGCACTTGTAGCAACCTCTCAGTGCAAAAGACTGTTGTCCCTGAGTCTAACCTTAGTGACTAGATACCCACTAGAGGAACCCTGAATAGCCGGTGGACGGTAGGTACTCTCTAGAATGGCGTTCAAGTAGGGACGTGCCGGAGCACTTCTAGCAGGTGGTGGTGCTGAATGTGTGGGCCTGCTAGACTGGCTCCTCACAAACTAACATATCCCCCTAGATAAGGGCCAACTAAATCCACCAGAATATCAAGACCGCTTGTCCCTCGGTGGATGCTCTTGGCCCTAGTGGCAGATACCCTCGATCCTCCGAGCTTTACACAACCTGCTAATAAGAAGTCCCCATCTCAACCTCTCGGGCCATAGTAACCTGGATACCATAAAGCAAGCCTGTGATGAACCTCCACACTCTCTCTGTATCTGTGCGGAGTACCATAAGTGTGTGGTGAGATAACTCAGAGAATCTCGCCTCATAATCGATCACAAACATCTGATCCTACTGGAGTCTCTCGGACTGACTCTATAACTCTTCCCTCTGAGAGAGTGGAATATACCTCTCCAAAAAGAGAAGTGTGAACTGGTCCCAAGCCAAAGGAGGTGAACCTGCTGGCCTACTACAGAGATAAGACTGCCACCGTCTACGGGCCTTGCCCTTTAATTGAAATGTGGTGAAGTCCACCCCGTTGGACTCCAATATTCCAATATTATGCAACCTGTCCCTGCAACGATTAATGAAGTTTTGTGGGTCCTCATGCCACTTACCGCCAAAGACAGGAGGATTTAGCCTAGTCCATCTGTCCAGTCACTTTTACTGCTCAATAGTCATAGATGTTTTGGGCTCTGGTATAACCGGTGCAACTAGATGTGCCCCGCATATAGGTTGTGCACCTAGGGTCTGATAAACGGTAGTAGCGTGCCTTGGAGCCTGAGTGGTAAGGGTCTGTGCCCCACTCGTGCCTGAGATGTGGTCGGATCTGTGGGGAATAGCCCGGCCTGAGTCATAGAATTTATGAACTGCAGCATATGGCCCATGACCTCCTGAAATCCCAGTGCAGTCATAAAATCTGCCGGAGTCGGCTCAGCTGCAGGCGCCTCATCCTGCTTCTCAATAGCATGATCCTTAACTAGTGGCACAATAGGAGAAACTCTAGGATGCCCTCGCCCTCTAGCGGGAGCTGTGGCCCTCCCTTGGCCTCTACCTCAACTTCTAACAACCAGGGGAGCAGCCCCTCTGCCACCAAGTACAACCGTAGCATGCATTCTCACCATATGTGAGAGAATAAGAGAAAGATACTTAGCGCAACATCAACTTCACGATAGGATATGAACAAAGAAAAGTTTCCTAACATCATGTAGCCGCTCGAAGATAAGTAAGGACGTCTCTGCATCGATCCGCAAGACTCTACTAGGCTTGCTCATGACTTGTGAGACCTATGTAGATCTAGTGCTCTAATACCAAGATGTCACGACTCAAACCCACTCTAGCCGTGATAGCGCCCAACGTCACCATTAGGCGAGCCAACGATGAACTATCAAATTAATTACTTATTTTATTGCTTTTGAAATCATGACTTTTTAACACTGCCCGAGAATTGTTTCTCTTGCTGCTCTTAATATCCAAGAATCTAATGAAGTTATACCAATACTGCATATTTCCAATCCACAAGTAGCTACATTCATTAAGGAACCCCAGGCAGCCTTTTTGATGGATAAAATCCCACAGATCAAGACGCCATTGGTTACATTGAATACTTCTGTGCATGAGGTTCCTTCACAATCCATGGAGTCGTTTGGAGAGCGAGATTATGATTCTGGGCAACAACATCTATCTACATAAAATAACCAACATGTAGAGAAAATTATGGTCGCAATCTCTCAAGCAAATTCTACAAATAAGATGATTTCTAAGGAATATCTAGCTGTGACGAGTGAATTTTTGAGTACTCACAAAGCTTAGCCCGACCAATGTGAAGAGGAGGAAGATGATGATTTTGAGAACAACTTGGAAGATGTTGATGAGGAGGCAGATCGGGGTTCATATACCTCAAATGAAGGGGCAGTGGAACTGCACAAGGAGCAGGTTTCAAGCTCTTCTAAAAGGGTGCAAAGAAAGGTTTAAGCCCAAATGCTCCTGTTTTTGTACCATCCGGGCAGCAGCAAATTGCAGTAGTTGGCGTCAAAGATGATGCGAATGCTAAGGCTCTAACTACCGAAAAGATGGAAACCACAAGTTCTCCCATTACAAGGTACAATTTGACTCCTACAAATATTGGCACTTGAATTGGAAGTAGCCATCGGCCATGTCTTGGATAGATCTCAAGCGGGCTTGAACTGCTTTATTCGGTCTTCAGCTGGCCTACGAGGCTGCTGAAAGAGAAGAAAGGAAAGGTGGTACTAAAATAAAAAGGGACTGCTACCAATTAGTGATTGTTCCAGAAAAAATGAAAGAAAAGATATGGTAGAGCTAGGACAGTTATTGTATGAGGTCTTGACATATGGAGGTTCGGTCTAGTCTGTTCACCTCAATTTGCGCCCTATTTGAGACTAAAGCATGCGGATTGGATTAATAGATTTGTGTTGATCTACGAACGAGCCTTCTATTTAATTTATACTATACTTCTTCAAGTCTCCATCATCCTGATCTCCCATGCTATTATTTCTCATGACATGGATACTTTCAAGTCTCTTGATAAGAAGGCAGTAGCTACTATCTCTAAGTCTATTGGAATAGTGGCCAAGAGTCATGAGATAGGAGATTTAGTATCCGGATTTAATCTTACTGAAGCGTTTGGTGTGGATACGGAGCAAAATTTCTATGAAGAAGGGGAAGAGGAACAACTTTTATATGCAAGATTTGCCAATGTAGCTTGGGAAGGAGATCTTTCACCTAGACACTTGAGAAGTGGTTCCAACAAAATCAAGAAGAAGACACATGAGAGGCAACATAGTTGGGATGGTAAGGTGACATAAGGGGCTACCATTAGGCAACTCCCGATGAGGGTTGCAAATCAAAAAGGGGTTGTCCCTACCTCCTCCATAAGGTCCAATATATCCAAGAAGTGATGAATTTTGAAAAATTCTTGAAGTTAGAAGAGGAAGACAAGGAAATACAAGTTGAAGAACTCACAAGCTCGAAGAAGAAGGGGAAAGATTCTTATTTTTACCTTGTTTTATTCTATCATTTTTTAAGTATTACCATATGTAATATCATCACCGAGTGTGTTATAAACTCTGTGATGATCATAGAGTATCTAGTTCTCTCAAGTTCTTATTTTTTTACATGCTTGCTAGTAAATGAGGTTGTTCATGCCTCAATAGGAATTATAAGGTAAGGCCTAGCTCTGTAAGTGTTTGCTATATGTCCTATGCCTTTGGAATAATCCAAATGGCTATAAGATCATTCGCCCTTGTGAGACTCTGTCGGCAGCCATACCATGAGGCATCATGAGACTGCCACCATAAGGCAATGGAGGTGCACAATGATGATTATATAGCTAAGGCAATAGAGCCAATACTACTGTAGCTTTTGCCCAACTTACTTGTACTCTTCCTTTGTTGATTTTTTTCTTTTTTTGATTATTAATAAAATAGCTACTAGGCAACCTGCCTAGTAGTATAATTTGCTAAAAAATCATGAATTTTTATTTAATAAAGGAACAAATTATAGAAGATCATGGTGATATAACGCATAAATGAGACATAAAAATAAAATAGTAATAATGTTAGGCAAAACCATAAACATCTACTAGAAATTCCCAAACCCGGTGTCACAAGTGCACGAGCAATCTAGTAGAACGTACAAAACCCTATAACTACTGTCTGAAGTAAAATAGACAAAAAAATAGTAAATACAACAAAGAGGAGACTCTGGTTGTTGTAGATCAGAGCATGGGAAGCAACTCACCACTAGGTCTCCGAATAACGGGGATGCGCACCCAAATGGCCACCAGATCTTCAGAACCTGCACAATTAGTACAGTACGTAAAACAATGCGTATCCAGTAAGTATCTAGTCTAACTTTGAAGAAGTAGTGACGAGGGGTCAATATCGACACTTACTAGTGGTCAATAAATAAAGTACAAGAATTATAAATAGGCATGAAATACAACGGTGACAGTGGAATAAGAAACAGTAAATAACGTGATCCTTAAACATAGTATCAGTTTAAATCCCCAAATATCACATGTCATCTCAACAAATAAGAGCTATCAAGCAATTATCAAATCTCAAGTCATGAAGAAAATATCACGAAGATTCCGACTCCTAACGGTATTACGCATGAGTTATGTCGAGATTGTACGGTACGATCCAGAATAATCGTGGACACTACCGAGGGTCGACC
This sequence comes from Nicotiana attenuata, assembly GCF_001879085.1. Lineage (NCBI taxonomy): Eukaryota > Viridiplantae > Streptophyta > Magnoliopsida > Solanales > Solanaceae > Nicotiana > Nicotiana attenuata. Next base: position 69,343 of record NW_017672038.1, on the reverse strand, counting down.
AGTGCGAACCATAGGTGCATCTCAAATATATTGCCGAGGCGTTCGACTCGATCCACAGGAATAGGAAAACTCTTTGAACTACAGCTCGAACAACTACAACACAAGGGTGACACTCAAAGAAAGCATAACTTTCACCAACAATCAGGTATTTTGCCAAAACTCAAGGTAATGAAGCTCGGCACAACATAATCCCTAATCAAATTTCAAGTATAAATCTAAGTACAAAACCCTATATTCAAGGACAAGGATGAAGTTTTGGAATCTCAAAAAGGGCCTTTAACAAGATGTCAAGCTAAAAGAGCATCAAAACAAGGGCATTAGACTTCAAGTGCAAATAAAGAAGTTGTTAATTGAGAGGAAGAGCTCAAGGACAAAGTATATGAATTGGATATGTGTTATAATTGTTTTACGGCCCAAATTTATGTCCAAGAAGAGGATTATTGGATACCAAGAGACATACTTCGAAGAAGGTCCTAATCAGTCCACTTTTGGACCAATCTGGCACCTAAAATGTTCCCAAAATTGTAGCCCATGAAGTCCTATATAAAGACACGTTTTTATAACATAAAAAGGACTTACTTGATATCCAAGAAGGGTACAATAGGCGTGCTAGATGTTGAGTGCAATTTGGTGCCAAGTTGCTAGCAACTTTCCTTCAAGATTTTCAAGATTTTCAAGATTCTATCCAAGATTGGTTTGGGACTTTCAAGATCCTATCCTAGATTGTTTTTAAATTATTTCTATATATTTTGGTACTAGATTTACTTCTTTCCTAGGTAGTTAAGGTTATGTTTTCCTTTTCCTAAGATTGTTGGAGTTTACTTTCCAAGATTGAATTGGTTTTTGTTTGCTAGTGTTTTTCCTTTTCCTAAGGTAGTTGAACTTGTTGTCCAAAGTAGTTTTGAACTTTATTTCCTTATTTCTTAGCCTTAAATTCTTCACCCCCTCCTACCTATATAGAGGTGTCTTCTTTATTTTTAGACATAGATTATTGCAGATTACTATCAGTAAAAATTGTGAGATTTTTCTTGCACTCTTGTGTGTGGCTACTCCTGGATTTATTCTTCAACCTTCAAGACTCAACTTAAAGTCGTAAGATTAAATTCTTTTCGAAATCTTAAATCACTTCTAGGTATTCATGAAAGGTGATAAGCTTAGGCTTATTGTTCGGATTTCAAAATCTATCTCTTGTTTTTAATTCTCTATCAAAGGCGATTAGTTCTTCATTAACTAATTGTTATTGTTAGGATTCAACTTCAAGAATAGACTTCTTGAACTCAAGAATCTCTTTCTTGGATTCAATCAATCTTTAATGTTTGTCTTCTTTTTCGTTTTCCTATTTTCTTTTAGCTTCCGCACGTTTCTTGATTTTCTTATTTTTCGTTAGTAATTCTTGAATCCCCTATCGTATTGTTATCAAGTGGTATATGAGCATAGGCTAATCAAAATTTCAATTTTGATAATCTTGGTAGGTTCTTGTGCAATAATAATAATAATAATAATAATAACAATAATAATAATAATAATAATAATAATAATAATAATAATAATAATAATAATAATAATAATAATAATAATAATAATAATAATAAAAACGAAAATCAGCCCAATAAAAGTGTTATTGCTTATTATTATTTTCAGAATTCAGATATTATTTGGTTTCCAAGTTAAGAAAGGAAACAAGAAGAGAGGATCCTAATTTTGGAAGATTAAGGTAACTTCTTTCCTTATTCTTGTGGGTTTTGGGTTTCTTAAATTATTTCCTTTTTTTTCCTACTAACCAATTCCTATTCTTCCTAGGTTTTGTCTTTCACTTTTCTTTTCTGTTTCTAACTCCACTTCTTATCACTAAGGTTGTGATTAGTAAAGTTTATTAATAAATCTAAAGATAAACGATCAAGAGTTGCTTTGAGTGAAAAAAAGGCAAGATAGGTGTGAGAACATTAGAGGGGAAAAGCCAAATTTAAAAGATACATATTTCTTCTAATCTATGTCAAGATGTCTCAAGCAGGTAATTATAGTAAAAGGAGGCGAGCTATGACTCAACAACTTGAAAAGTTGAACTTACAGTATACTGAATGGAAGGAAGACAATCGTAAAGTTATTTTTCAAACAAGAGCTAAACTGATGTCTGTGTTTTGTGCCCTTAGAATTGACAAGTTTGGCTATAACTCAATTAGCACGTATATGGTTGAGGAATTGAACTTGCCTTGTGTTGAGCATATTGAACCCTACATGTTGAGAGGAGTAAAGGTAGATAAAAGAGTGTTATTACTATTCACTATTGGAAGGTATGGGGATGCGATTTGGTGTGATGTGATTCCCATGAATAATTATCATATCTTGTTGGGAAGGCCATGATATGTCTACAGAAGAGCTTCATATAACATGAAAAAAAATGGATATTTGTTTGAGGTTAACGAGAAGAAACTCACTCTTGAACCTTTGACTCCCTCAAAAAATTTTGAAGATGAAAAGATTGTTAAAGAGAATATGGAGAAATATGAGAGTATAACGACCCGGCCGGTTATTTTGAGTGTATTAGCCCCGATCGCCTTTATGCTTCCTCTATATTATATCGTGGTTACATGACTTGTCAGGGTGTTTGGTTTTGATTTCGGGTGAGTTTCAGAGTAAAATGGGACACATAGTCCCTAAGTTGGAAGGTTAAGTCGTAGGAATTGAGTGTAGTTTGACTTGTGTGAAGACGACTCCGTAATGAAGTTTTGATTATGGTAATTATGGTCTTAGGAGCGCGTCCGGATATTGATTTGGAGGTCCGTAGGTTGTTTCGGCGTAATTTGGCGAAAGTTGGAAATTGGAGGAATTTGGGAAGTTTGACCGGAAGTTGACTTTATTACTATCGGGGTCGGATCCCACTTTCAAAAGTTTAAATAGGTTCGTAATGTCATTTATGACTCGTGTGAAAAATTTGGTGTCAATCGGAGTTGTTTTGGTATGATTTGGCATTTGTTTTGGAAATTTAGAAGTTCATAAGTTCTTAGGCTTGAATCGATGCGCGATCTATGATTCTATTGTTATTTGATGTGATTTAACGCTTCGAGCGTGTTCGTATGATATTTTAAGACTTATTGGTATGTTTGGTTGAGGTCCCGGGGACCTCGGGTGTAATTCGGACCTCGTTCGGCGCATTTCGAATCAATTAGGAATGGCTGAAGTTCTGGTGTCTCTTAGTTTTGTTTTTCTCTTACCCGATCGCGAAGCTTTGAGACTAGCAAGCATGGTTTTGTTCCATGCGATCGCATGAAGGCATACGCGATTGTGAAGCTTGAGAGATCAGTGAGCCACGAACGTGTGGCAGTTGCCACGTTCGTAGTGAAGGAAGGGAGGACCTGGGCAGGTGCATGCATTGCTCTATGCGATCGCGAAGGTGTGCACGCGATAGCGTAGCTTTGGAAGAGTTATCACTGCATTCGCGACCAATCTTCTGTGTTCGCGTATAAGCTTTTTGAACTGATGGGAATTTTGTTCTTCGCGATCGTGAAGCAAATTCCGCGATCCCGTAGTGTAAATCACGGGATAGCAGACTTAAGTTCCAAATCGAGAGTTTATTTAATATTTCACATTTTGGACTTAGAGGGTTCGGTTTAAGGAGAAATTTTAAGGTATTTTCAGAGGGATTGTTGGGGTAAGAGTTCTTAAATATATCATTGATTTTATCATGTAATTAAGGATTTGAGTTGGAAAAATTCGGGGAAATGGTAGGAGTTCTTAGACTAAGTTTTTGAGTTTTGAAAGGAAAAATGGGATCGGATTTGAATAGATCTTGTATGGTTGGACTCGATATCGAATGGGGGGTTGAATTATATAATTTTGGTCGGGTTCCGAAACACGAGCCCGGGTTAACTTTTTGGGGCGATTTTTATATTTTTTGCTAAGATCATAATTTCATTATTTAAATTAGTTTTCTATAGTTATACTTATAGTATCTAATTATTTTTGCTAGATTCGAGCCGTTCGGTGTTGGAAAATCGAGGGAAAGGCCTTCTAATCGATTGAGTTAGCGTGATTTGAGGTAAGTGACTTCTCTAACCTTGGGGGGAGGGGGGGGGATTCCCCTTAGGATTTGGTATTATTGTGATAATTTGTGATATGTGGAGGCCGTGTACCCAAGGTGACGAGTGCATACACGGGCTAAATGTTGAAATTCCGGTTTTAGCTACGTAGTTTCCTTTTCATGCCCTAATTGAGTTACTTTAGCTTGTTATTATCACCATGTTTAGTCTAATTCCACATATCTACTTGTCTTATCTCTTATTTGCAACTTGTACTACATGTTTAGTTGAATTACTTACTTTCTTAATTCCGTATTCAATATTTATCTGTGGAATTCTTTACTTGAAATTGCTATCCTTGAAATATCTTGTTGTTGAGTTGGTGTTGAGTTGCAAGGCCGTGGTTCCCATTGTGAGATTTTTCTTGCACTCTCGTGTATGGCTACTCTTGGATTTATTCTTCAATGTTCAAGACTCAACTTAAGGTGGTAAGATTAAACTCTTTTCGAAATCTTAGATTACTTCTAGGTATTCAAGAAAGGTGATAAGTTTAGGCTTATTATTGTTCTTGTTATTCTAAAGGGTCAGGTTTCAAAATCTATCTCTTGTTTTTAATTCTCTATCAAAGGTGATTAGTTATTCATTAGCTAATCATTGTTGTTAGCATTCAAGTTCAAGAATAGACTTTTTGAATTCAAGAAACTCTTTCTTGAATTCAATCTATCTATAATTTTTGTTTTCTTTTTTGTTTCCCGATTTTCTTTTAGCTTTCGTACATTTCTTGATTTTCTTATTTTTCGTTAGTAATTATTGAATCCCCTATCGTGTTGTTATCATCGACGATCAAAACCTCCTCTTAACTTCCAAACATTCAAACTTCGCCGAACGCGTGTGAATCACGCTTAGACATTCCAGAATGACGCCAAGTTTTACGTACATGTCACAAATCACAATACAAACCTATTCCAATGCTCGAATTCCCAAAAGGACATCGACAACAGCAAAGTCCACTTCAAATCAAACTTAGAAAATTCTAAAACCTTCAAAATGCCAACTTTCCACAATAAGCGCCGAAACTCGATCCAAACATATGCCCAAGTCTAGAATCATCATACAAATTTGTTGGAACAATCAAACCCCAATTCCGAGGTTGTTTACTCAAAATGTTGACTCAAGTCAAATTTGGCTATCGTATGCCAATATTAAAGAACTAAGTGTTTTGAATTTAATCCACACCCTTCCAAAACCAAGCCAATCATCCCCGGGGGTCATAAAATAGTAAAAGCACATACGAAAACTCTTAAATAGGAAACGGGGATCTAGAAAGCAAAATAATCAATCGAGTTGTTACATCACTGATGAAAATCTTAAAGTTAGTGATATGTATAATGATGGTACTTGAAATCTGGAAGCTCTCTACTCTGTCACAAAATACTATTTAATATTTTTCACAACAACTTCATTCCAGCCATTGACCCTAATCAAGAGAGACTGATTTAGATTTTAGAGTCTCAATAGCACTGGAAGGTTCTCCACCAATTCATGATGTCATTTCCTCTCCGCTAACCAGTTTAATAATACTCAGCATAGCAAACCACACACTTCTAGGAACTTCAACTGGATATGGAGCCTAAAAATTTCCAATAAAATGAAAACGTTTCTCTGGATATTCCATCATGAAAGACTCCCCACTAGAGAATACCTAAATGTGTTCCATCTTCATAATCCTACTATAGCAACAACTATGAATCAATCTCTTACATGTTCTTTGAATGCCAAATAATACCATCTTCTGGCATCACATTAACCTCTCCTATACTGATAACATTACTGGAAACACTCTCCAGTTCAATTCCATAGACTGGAACATAACATGGAATAGAATCAAGAATAAGAATTTCAATCAACTACTAAGCTGGAAAATTCTTATTCCTTTCTATTTTTGGCATCTGTAGCTCACTAGGAACAGCAATTGTTCAATTATAATAAGGAAACTACTTCTACTTACAATACAATTTCCAAAAGCCCTACACATCCTCAATAATGAAAAAGTTAAGAACATCGTAACCATTTCTGTCAAATGCGATTATAACGACCCAATAGATCATTTTGAGTATCCCTTATTTTCGTATTTCGAGACATCTATTAGCTCCATTTAATATTTATCGATTTGTGTGCGCAATCTTTGTCTTTTTCCGGAAAGTTTTTATGTAAAAATTTGAAGAAAGCACGATTTTTGGATTTAAAAACAACTTGAATTGACTACGGCCAACATTTTATGTATACAACCCCGGATCGGTATTTTGACGATCCCAATCGATCCGTATCATGATTTGGTTGGGCGTACGCCCGAAATTAAATTCAGAAGTCCCTAACTTGATTTGACTTGTTTTGCCGAAAGCTAGTAATTTGAAGGTTTGGAAATTTTTAGGTATGACCGTAAGTTGACTTTATGGTTATCGGGTTCGGATTTTGATTTGGGACTTGGTATAGGTTCATTTTGCTATTTGAAACTGATCTGCAAAATTTGGTGCAAATCGGAGTTGGTTTGATAGGATTCGGACGCTTGGTTGTGATTTTAGAAGTTCTTGAGTCTTCTTTGAAATTTCATGCAATTTGACGTCCGATTTGTAGTTCTAGATGTTATTTTGGTATTTTGATCGCGTGAGCGAGTTTGTATGATGTTATTACACTTGTGTGCATGTTTGGTTTGGAGCCTGAGGGGCTCGGGTAAGATTCGGATAGGTAACAAATCATTTTTGGACTGGAGAGTTGTTGGTTTTCTGCTGTATCTGATGTCTGGTGCAATGTGCTTTGCGATTGCAAAGCTACTCTCGCGATCGTGAAGGGGGAGTTGGGCTGGGGAGGAATTTCTTCTACGCGAACGCGAGAAAATAGTTGCGAACGCGAAGTCGAGAGGAGTTTACCCTTCGCAAATGCGACCTACTATCTGCGAACGCGAAGCTTTTGGGAATCGGGGGGTCTGTCCGTTACTCTTCGCAAACGCATTCGTTGGCTTGCGAACGCGAAGGCAAGGGGAGTAAGCCTTTGCAAATGCAAAGGCCTTTTGGCTGCTGTGCTTCGCGAACGCGAAGAACACTTGATGCCCAGTGATTAAGACATTCCAAAGTCGGATTTTTCTTCACTTTTCACCATTTTCAAGTTGAACTTGGCCTAGAGACGATATTGAAGAGGTTTCTCATACCCACTTCATTGGTTAATAAATTTTAACTTGTTTTATTATATTTTCATAAACACTTATTGATTTTAACCTTTAATCTAAGCTTTTTCATGGGTAGAAATTAGGAATTTAGGTAGAAATTGAGCTTTAGACCTCAAATTGAGGTTGGATTTCGAAACTTATCACATAATCGGGCTCGGGGGTGAATGAGAATTGAGTTTTGGTCTGAATCTCGGTTTTTGCCCAGGGAGCCCGGGGTTGACATCTGTTGACTTTTTCCGAAATCATTAAAAGATTGAATCTTTTCACTCGTGGGTAATTTCTAAAGCCTATTTTGAATTATTTGAACTACATTTGGATAGATTTGATTGGTTTGGAGGCTAATTCTAAAGGAAAAGACGCGATTAAGCATTGATTTGGTTGTAGAGTGAGGTAAGTGTGGTGTCTAACCTTGACTTGAGGGAATAGGACTTGTTGAATTATTTATTATGTGTATTATGTGGGGAAGCGACGTATATGCGAGGTGAGGAGTGTATATGCGTCGTCACGGGATTTAGCATGAGGGGTTGGAGTATTTACTTCTATATTTTTATTTGTTCCATGTTATTTTGTTTTATATGCTTTAACTGTTACACGTCTTTACTTGACATCTATGTAATATTTGTTACTTGTTATTTAACTGCTAATTGCCTTGATTTTTTCATTTCCCATGTGATTTCTGCTTATTTGCTACTTGTTTCAATTTGCTTTAATTGCATATTTTAATTGTCACATTGTTTTTCCTGTTTCCGTTGTTTGAGATTCCGAGATGTTGGACTTTCTCCATTTATTCCTTCGTTCTATGTTGTTGGTACATTTCACCCCTCTGTGTTAATGCTTTGCAAGTATTGTTGTTGATTTATTTGAGTTAATGGTTTGAAATTGTTTGGGGATCGGGTTGCACACTGCAACGGTATTGAACAGTATTGAAATGATAAGAAGGAATAAGGCCGGATTATGATATGAACAAATGATGATACGGTAGGATCGAGTTACACACCACAACGGATTTGATATGTGGTATTGTACTGGTTTGAGATTGTAGAGTTATTCTTGTATTGTAATATGAGATTTGAGGTTTTGTTATTTTAAGCTCACAGGTAGTTGGTTTTCGGATCCGTTTCATGAGTATATAACTTTATTCTTGTCACGACCCCAAACCGGAACTGGTCATGATGGCGCCTCTCGTGAAACAAGGGCAGTCGACACAAACCCCCAATACCAATTAACAGTTATAATAATTCATAATCAAGTCATTAATAAGTGATAAATCCCAAAATAGAGTGAAGTAGAACAAATGCGGAAACAAACACAGCCCGACATCGGGGTGTCACTAGTCATGAGCATCTAAAATCCGACTAAGAGCATGAAAAGACAACATAGTCTAATACAAAGCAAGAACAAGCGAAATATAGGTAGGAAGGAGAAGCACTGGGCTGCAAACGCCGAGCAGCTACCTAGTCAACTCCAAACAAGCCTGCTGGAAGCAAATCAGCCCTCGCTAGCGTGACCCGAGACTCCTGAATCTGCACACAGGGGTACAGGGAGTAATGTGAGTATGCCAACTCAGTAAGTAATAAAAGTAAAGGCAGCTGAGCGATAAGAAAACACGTAAATACACAGCAAAATGCTACAACGAGGCAGTGTAAAACCAGCACAATACAGTAAAACAGTAAAAAGCTCATGACTGAGTGTAATATTACACCGAAAACAGTGAGGAAAACCGTAGTAAAAGCCCCTAAGGGTCCAAACAATCGGCACAAGGCCCAGACACGACATTTAGCCCCAAAAACAATAATATTTTCCAAAATATAACAATATCAAGTAGTTTTCAAGTAAAATACGCGACTCAATAGTCGTACGGGATGGACCAAGTCACAATCCCCAACAGTGCACGACCCCACGCTCGTCATCTAGCGGGTGCGTCACCTCAAAGTAGCACAACGATGTGAAATCCGGGGTTTCATACCCTCAGGACAATATTTATAATCATTACTTACCTCTATCCGGTCCAAACTCTAGCCCGCGACGCCTTTGCCTCTCGTCTCGGCCTCAACTCGCGTCGAATCTAACCAAAATCAGAATCATGACGTCAAAATATGCTAAGGGAACGAAGCCCATGCAAAAATAATCAAATTACGACACGAATCCCGAAATTAACCAAACCCGACCCCCGGGCCCATGTCTCGGAATCCGACAAAATTAACATCAATGGAATCCTTATCTTCCCACGAGTTTATGAATATCAAATTTACCAAAATCCAACCACAAATGACCCCTCAAATCCCAAATTCTAGGCCTCTAATTCCAAGCCCTAGTTTCTTCAATATTTACCCATAAATTTCAAGCCTAATCAATGAAATAACACCATAGGAACGAGTTTTAGGTTCGAAATCTTACCTCAATGAAGTTCCCTCTGATTCCCTCTTCAAAATCTCCCAAAAAGCTCCAAAAACCGTTTTAAAATGTGAAGAAAGTCTGAAAATCACGAAGGATGGAATATATACTTTCTGACCCACGGATTCCGCACCTGCGGTCCATTTTCCGCATTTGCGGAACCGCTTCTGCAGTCTGAGCCACCGCACCTGCGGTTTTCACTTAAAAGTTTGGGACCTCACCTGCGGTCGTTCTCCCGCACCTGCGCCGTCGCAGATGCGTCCAAATGCCCGCTTCTGCAGCTCCGCCTAACACACCTCTTGGCCGCTTCTGCGGCTTGCTTCCGCATCTGCGTGAGTCGCACCTGCGGCCTCCCAACCGCAGATGCGGTTATGACAGCAGCCATAAAACTTCAACTGCAAACTCCCAATTCCTAACTTTCCGCCAACCATCGGATTCAAGCCTAAGGTTCCAAAAATCTCCCGAATTACGCTTTTGATCAAAAAGTCTATCAAACCACGTCCGAATGAACTAAAATTTTACACACACATCCCAAATGACACAACGAACCTACTGCAACTACCGGAATTCCATTCCGACCCCTATATCAAAATCTCACCTATCAACCGGAAAACGCCAAAAATTTATCTTTGCCAATTCAAGCCTAAAGCTACTCCGGACCTCCAAAACACTTCCATTCACACTCCTAAGTCCCAAATCACCTCCTGAAGCTATCTGTACCATCATAATTCACATATGAGCCCTTTTTCACATAAGTCAATATCCGGTTGACTTTTCCAACTTAAGCTTACTCAAAAGAGACTAAGTGTCTCAACCTTACCAAAACCATTCCGGATTCGAACCGACTAACCCGATACCACATAACACGGATAAACAAAGCATAAGAAAGCAAAAATGGGGGAAACGGAGCGGTAACACATGAAACGACCGGCCGGGTCGTTATAATTATGTCCCTTTTTCTCCTCCTCGTACTATTTCTCCTATCGAGGTTAGTGTCACGCCCCAAAAACCGAGGAGCGCGACCGGCGCTCAACCGAGTAAACCCGAATGAGCAAGCCTGTAAGGTTTCATTCTACCCAAACTAATCCATGAATAAGGAGGAGATGGACTCCATTAATCATACTTTGTACATATATCATTTACGACTCCTATTTCATTTCCATTAGCAACTTAAATCATAATTATCAAAATATTACAAGTTTTATAAATCCTTGCCAAACATCAATATTTCTACTTTAATTCCAATACCCGACACAACCCACAACCTGTCTACGGAGCCTCTAAACATAACTGAAGAGTAATGTAATATGGAAATGCCGGTAACAAGGCTCCGGCTATACCTCAAATATAAAGTACATGATAAACAGATGAAATAGGACCCCGAAACGAAGTGGGGCTCACCAAGTCAGCTGAAAGGATGATGCGGCACTAGCTGCGACCAACACTGCCTGCTATAGAAACACCTATATCCATTTAAAGACGTAGCGCCCCCGGCAAAAGGGACGTTAGTGCCATCGAATAGCACTAGTATCTATAACTAAACACCATTTTACTAGAAAGAACTATCAAGCAAGAACAAAGAAATCACAAGAGTAAATCAAAGGTTTTAACCGGAAACCACATCATCACATAAATGAACCATATAATCTTCCACATAATTTTCATAACTTAGTTGGGGCATTTCTTTCATATGCTCATCACTGTTCTCAACACCACCGCTATCTTGAGCGGAGTCCGATCACGACCCGATCGGCTAGGTCGCCTCATTTGAGACATATACCTCAATCACCATTTCATTTCCCTTTTTCGAAATTCAATATCTGCACATCACCACCATGTGTGCGGCATGGTATCCGATCACGGCCCGATCGGCTAGGCCGCCTTACCTAGCATTGTTCCTTTCTCATTAATCATCTCATTTGAATCTTTATTTCACATAGATCACATCAATTCATTGGCACTTAGGGCCACAACTATCACATCATTCCAATTCCAATGTCCATCTTGCAATATTATGGCCATATGCACACACAAGCAATTCAAGTTACAAACATAGGTAAGCTTTCACATAATTAACATGATAATTCCAGTTTTAATCTCGGCTTATAGCCTAGGCATTTCAACACATGATTTGTATTCTTTACACTTCTCTAAATATCACGAATAGAATATTACTCACATTGAGGCACATCCTTCATGTACATATATGTATACATTTGCGAATCAATTAATGTGAAATAACAATCAAACAATGTGAAATAACAATCAATACATCAACCAATTCTAGTCTTACCACACATGCGTAAATGCCAACGGAGCTCAATTTCTAATAAAAGGGGGTTTTAGCCATACATACCTCAACATAGCTTCCCTTAATCCTTACAAAATTCTGAAACTCTTGGCACTTCGATCTATTGTGTAATAATTACAAATTAAATCGAGAATTAGAGACAAGCTTGAGATTTTAGCTTGTTTTAAGCATATTATCAAACACTAAAGGTGCATTGTGATCTTAGGTCCTTTTTGAGAGGAATTTCTATCATTTTATACCCCCAATTGCCTTCTTTTTAGTTCACTACCTTCCAATACTCTATGGTTTGATATGCATGCAAGAAATTCATTCTTATACCCATGAACCCCCAAGCTAAGTACTCCTTCTAGTGTGAATTTGAAACCAGAGATTAGGGGTCAAGTTTCTTACCTCTTGGTGTGAAGATTTAGGTGCCTCACTTGATTATCTTGAATGATTAGCAAGGTTCCATGGAAATATTTTGATGGGAAGCACTTTCCCTCTCTAAGACCCTCTTTCTCTCTCTAAAAGCATCAGGAAATATGCTCAAAATGAGCTATAACACCGGATATATCGATAGGGGGTCGGGTTTAAAATTTAGAAAACTGGAGCCCCGAGTCAGGTCTACGATCGCATTTGCGATCGCAAAGTCGACATGCGGTCCGCATAATGGACCGCAAAATGCTTCCTAAAAACTGGACACACTGACTGAGTTTGCGGCAGAAATGCGGTCCGCATTCACGTTCTGCGGTCGCAAAGTGCACCGCAGAACTGACCCTTACAAAATCTCAAGGAAATTATGCGACGACTATGCGGTCCGCATTTTGATTATGCGATCGCATAATTGACCGCATAGTTGACTTCAATTTTTGGCCAACAGACTGACTCACTCTGCGGCAGATATGCGGTCCGCATACCTGATATGCGACGCATAATTGCACCTTTCTGGAAAACTTTGATTCTTGATTTTTAAATGCATAGATCAGTACAAAAGGGTCCGAACCGTGGCTCGCAAGCTCGCCGCGAAGAATTTTACACATCTCAAACACATATTCCTATTTTGGCACTACGAGCTTTCGGGTTCATAGCAAAAATCTTTCACGGGCGTCACACCACCTTACTTAGTATATGACTCATACACTCGTTTACCAAATCCAATTGATGCCCACCATGTTAATAGCACATAAAATGTTATAATTAGTCTACGTGGCATCACGAAATTCTAGATTACTTAGCGAAACTTTCCGGGGCATAGATACTGGAGTTTTTGTGCACTTTTGCACTTTTTGTGTAGATACTGGAGTTGATCCTTGTGGCGCATAGTGAGACTGCTTAGATTCAGCTACTTGTGGAGACTTGAGGTATAGTTGCATGGCGTCCGCATCCCTGAAGTCCCCTTCTGTTCTATCATTATTGTTTATTAAGCTTCAAAACAGTTGTATTTTGTTCAGACTTTATTTGTAGCACTTTAGATGCTCATGTATTCGTGACTCCAGATTGTGGGTTATGTTTAGACTACGTTATTCAGTATTATATCACTCTATTTTTTACCATTATGATTATTATTTTTAACGTTTTAATTCGAATTGTTAAAACTTGTTAAGTAACTTAGCTAACGTAGGTTTGCCTAGCAAGTAAAATGTGAGGCACCATTACGGTCCCGAGGGTGGAATTCCGGGTCGTGACAATGATTCTCCTAACATGGGGTTCTACAAGTTCAATACTTGGTAGTGTTATTAGTGTTAGGACTGAAAAAAATCAGGTGTCATACGGAAACTAGCAAAGCAAAACTTGAACGACGATAAATCAGATAATAAACGAGAAATATACCAAAAGAGACACAAATATTTAACGTGGTTCGATCAATTGACCTATGTCCACGGCGAAGATGAGCAATCCACTATATAAAAAGAGAGTACAAAATATCGAGAGAACAACCTCACGAAGAGGCAAACACAAGTGACACACTAACACTTGTCCCGTAAAGTTCTCCCCCTAAACACGACTCTCAAACCCCATATGGCTACATTGTGGATGCTACTGAATGTGAAGGAAGGATCCTCAATTTATAGAACTCCAAACCTTTTCCCACAAGAAAAGGGACTAGACAAATATGAGAGATTTTATAATTTCCTTCTACAAGAAGGAAAACCCAATCAAGGTGAATATGTTGTCCTTTCCTTCAAGAGATAGGAAAACTAAATATGGTAAGAAAATCAGGACAACACCTAATAATTCTCCCCCTTGGCCTGATTTTTCTGATAAAATAAACTTGATCCACCTTCTTCACATATCCTTCAACAGGTCACATCTCCAAATCTCTGCCACAAAGTTTCTCTCAATGTACGTAGCACACCGGTCAAAATTCTCAGACAAAAATCACGATTATCGTCCAATATGTTGCGGCTAGAACTAAACCCGCCAAGATGAACCTGTCTTGAACCTCGCTCTGATTGGGCACATGCCCATGCTGTCCAGCCAAATGCCTAATGGCCTAATCCTATTCTCTTTTGGTTTCCAATCCTATTCAGACTTGAATTCAGTGTTTATTCCTATTTTGAGTGGGTTTTGGCTTTAAGAGAAAGCATCACTCATGATCTATAAATAGGACAACCTTGGAAAATTATTCTATGCTCATTGGTATAAGTCTTTGAAAGACTTAAGCACATAAGAGGGATTCCTGAGAGAGCTTTCATCAAGAGAGAAGAGAGAAGAAAAGTATTTGTTTTGCTGCAGATTTTTATTTCGACCAGCGAACTTCAAATCACGTTTTCTGATTCGTTAATATTGGATCGGGATGATATTTTGACGAATTTTCGTAACATCTTGGTCTTTGATTTGAACAGTGAAGATCGGATTTGGAGGCCCATAGCATCCAATTTCGAGCCTCAAATAGCAGCTTCATTTTTGTGGATTCTCCTCTTTCTTCAATTGATTAGTTGTTGCTATTGTTGCTCCGTGTTTGGCACTTGTTGTATAGCCAATTTGGAGAACTTTTGTAACCCTCTTATTATTATAGTGAAGTTTTTGGATCTTTGTGATCCCGTGGTTTTTACCTTCGATTTCAAGGGTTTTCCACATTAAAATTTGATGTTCTTTATCTTCTTTATTTTTGGGTTTGCCTCTTCCGCGACATAACAATGGTATCAGAGCCTTGGTTATTTATCCGGGTCGTTACGGAATGGAGGCGAATATGAGCAAGATGGTATGTTTAAATGGGAGAAATTATAATGTTTGGAGAAGCAAGATGAAAGACTTATTGTTCGTGAAGAAGATGTATCTACCCGTTTTTTCAGCTCATAAACCCGAGAGTGTATATGATGAAGATTGGGATTTCAAGCACCAACAAGTATGTGGATATATATGACAATGGGTTGAAGATAATGTTTGCAACCATATTATGAACGAGACACATGCGATATCATTGTGGGAAAAGCTAGAGACTCTTTATGCTTCAAAAATGGGAACAACAAGTTGTTCCTGCTAAAGCAATTGATGACTTATAAATACAAGGAAGGAAGCCCTATCCTTGATCACATAATGATTTTCAGGGCGTCCTTGATCAGCTGTCTGGAATGGGGATTAATTTTGATGATGAGATACAAGTACTTTGGCTTCTTAATACTTTTCCAGACTCTTGGGAAATTCTTCGTGTTTCTTTGACAAATTCAGCTCCTGAAGATAAGGTGGCCATGGAATATGCCAAGAGTGGTGTGTTGAACGAGAAAGTAAGGAGAAAATCTCAGGTTTTGTCCTCACAAACAGATATCTTGGTTACAGAAGACCAAGGGAGGGATAGAACAAGAGACTCAAGGAATAGAGGTAAAAGTAGAAGTAAGTCAAGGTCCAAATACTATAATATTACATGCGACCACTGTGGCAAGAAAGGACACATCAAAAGGTTTTGTTGTAAGTTGAATCAAGACATTAGAGAAGGAAAGAAAGCTGAAAATAATGAGAACAATGTTGCTGCTATTGTTCGAGATGACCTTCTTTTTGCTTATGATGAAAACGTCATCAATTTGGTATCACATGAGACGAGCTGAATAGTAGATTCTGGAGCTACCTCACATGTCACACCAAGAAAAGACTTTTTCTCATCTTATACTCCTGTTGATTCTCGAGTGTTAAAGATGGGCAATGCTAGTGAAGTTAAGGTGTTTGGTGTTGGCACAATTTGTTTGAAAACTAAAAATGGTTCAACATTAGTTCTTCAAGATGTCAAGCATGCTCCAGACTTTCATTTCAATTTGATCTCCGCATGAAGATTAAACGATGAAGATTACCATAACGCCCTCTTTAATGGCCAATGGAAGCTCACCAAGGGCTCGTTAGTAGTGGCTCGAGAAGTCAAGTCTGGTCATTTATATGTGACACAGGGCTCTATTCTTAATGACTCCATAAATCTGGTGGAAAGTGAAACTTTATCAGAACTGTGGCACAGAAAATTGAGTCATATGAGTGAGAGGGGGATTATGTGTTTGGCTAAGAAAAGTTTGATTTCTGGAGTGAAACAAGCAAAGCTGAAAAAGTGTATCCGTTGTTTAGCTGGCAAACAGAAAAGGGTTTCCTTTCATAACCATCCTCCCCAAGAAAGTCCGATTTATTTGAGCTAATACACTCTGATTTGTGTGGTCCTTTTAAAGTAAAGTCAAAAGGCGGTGCACTTTACTTTGTGACCTTCATTGATGATCATTCTCGTAAGCTCTGGGTGTATCCTTTGAAATCTAAAGATCAAGCACTTAGCGTGTTTAAGGAATTTCAGGCCTTAGCTGAGAGACAGACGTGGAAGAAACTAAAATGTATTTGCACTGACAATGGTGGTGAATATTGGGGTCCCTTTGATAACTATTGCAATGAACAAGGAATTCGTCATCAGAAAACTCCGCCCAAAATGCCTCAATTGAATGGTTTAGCAAAGAGGATGAATAGAACTCTAGTCGAAAGAGTTAGATGCCTGCTTTCAAAGGCTAAACTTCCAAATACATTTTGGGCGGAAGCACTTAACACTGTTTCCTATGTTATCAATTTGTCTCCTGTTGTTGCTTTGGATGGTGATGTCCCAGATAGAGTTCGGTTTGCTAATGATGCTTATTATGATCACCTGAGAGTTTTTGGGTGTAAATCTTGTGTGCATGTTCCTAAAGATGAGAGATCGAAACTGGATGTCAAAACTAAGCAGTGCATCTTTATCGGTTTTGGTCAAGATGAGTTCGGGTATCGTTTGTATGATGCAGTAGACAATAAACTTATTAGAAGACATGATGCAATATTCTTTGAAGACCAAACTATTGAAGATATTGACAAAGCTGAGAAGACAGATTCAGCTTAATTGATATTGATCCAGTTTCTATTGCTAAGGCACCTATTGCACATGAAGGAACCTAAGACAATAATGAAGATAGTGATCAAGATCAAAATGATCGTCATAGTGTAGATGTTATGGATGCTCCAGTTGATGAAGTTGTGGTTGATCAACAACCTTTCTTGCTCAGGTAACTACTTCGAATGCTCCTGAAACCTCTCTTAGAAGATCTACAAGGGAGAAGCAAAAATCCATGTGCTATCCTCCTGATGACTATGTACTTTTGATTGACATGGGAGAACCTGAGAGCTATGATGAAGCCATGCAAGATACTCACAAAGATCAGTGGATAGAAGCCATGGAAGATGAGATGAAGTCACTCCATGAGAATGACACATATGAGTTAGTGAAATTATCGAAAGGTAAGAGAGCTTTATCTAACAAATGGATATTCAGAATAAAGCAAGATAACTATACCTCTGGGCCTAGGTACAAGGCGAGGTTAGTTGTTAAAGGTTTTGGCCAGAAGAAGGGAGTTGACTTTGATGAAATTTTCTCAACTGTTGTGAAGTTGTCTTCTATTCGTGTGGTTCTAGGCTTAGCCGTAAGTCTAGATTTAGAAGTTGAGTAGATGGATGTCATGACTGCTTTTCTTCATGGTGATTTAGATGAGGATAATTATATGGAGCAGCATGAGGACTTCGTAGTTAAGCTTGCAGATAAGCATGCGTTTTGCAGAAAATTGGCAGGCATGAAGCCTGTCAATAGTTCCTCTACTTGAAGACCATTTGGCCCCTTGGCTGGAGGGGGATATTATTGGGCACATGCCCATGTTGTTCAGCCAAAGGCCCAATGGCCTAATCATATTTTCTTTTGGTTTCCATTCCTATTCGAAATTGGATTCGGTGTTTATTCCTATTTTGAGTGGGTTTTGGCTTTAAGAAAAAGCACACTCATGATCTATAAATAGGACAACCTTGGAAAATAATTCTGTGCTCATTGGTACAAGTCTTTGAAAGACTTAAGCACATAAGAGTAGTTGTTGAGAGAGCTTTCATCAAGAGAGAAGAGAGAAGAAAAGTATTTGTTTTGCTGCACATTTTTATTCCGACCAGCCAACTTCAAATAACGTTTTCTGATTTGTTAACCGTTGGATCGGGCTAATATTTTGACTGAGTGTTTATAACATCTTGGTCTTTGATTTGAATGGTGAAGATCGGATTTGGAGGCCCGTAGCATCTGATTTTGATCCTCGAACAAAAGCTTCATTTTGTGGATTCTCCTCTTTCTTCAATTAATTAGTTGTTGCTATTGTTGACCCGTGTTTGACACTTGTTGTATAGCCAATTTGGAGAACTTTTGTAACCCTCTTATTGTTATAGTGGAGTTTTTGGATCTTTGTGGTCCCGTGGTTTTTACCTTCGATTTGAAGGGTTTTCCACGTTAAAATTTAATGTTCTTTATCTTCTTTATATTCGGGTTTGCCTCTTTCTCGACATAACAATTAGGAATAGTCAAGGAGTCTGGATTATCGGTTTCATGTGAGGAATTCCACATGCTTCTAATAATCAATCAAAACTAACAACATTCATGCAGTTTAAAAATATCTATTGACCAGAATCTCACCCCACTAGAAATTGCAACCGACTCAACAGAGGTAATTAACATGTTATGGACTATTCCTAATATTATGAACCTATTATTTATGAATGTAGGCATATGATGCAGCAATTGACAAATCCGGTGATAAGACACACCTTCAGATAACAGAATAAAGTAGCTGACGCACTTGTTAAGGAAGGCGCAAGGAACAAGCTTTTTGGGAACACTTCAATTTTGGTAGTTCCTCCAATGTTTTCTGCTACTCATGTTTAAGCAAATATTTTAGAAACTTCTTTTGAAAGACAAACTAATGTGTGAAATAGTACTTAGGTGATAACTCTATGACATTCAGGAGCAACAATGCTCCATCTGATACTGTAATTCTAATAACACATTATGTCACGATTCATTTTCTGAACAAGCCCGGACCGGCACTTGATCACTAAACATGACCTAGCGAACCATCTGCGCTTATCAAATCTATTATAACTTCAAACTTTATATGCCACAAGGCACTACTGTAACAAAATACTTTTAATTAATTTAAATATCTAAAATAAACCAACTCCAAAACTTTATTCGTAGTAACCAATGAAATATTGCTAAATTATTATAAAAAAACATCTGAATCTTAACCCACCGACTGTGTCTATAAAGTCTCTACTAATAAATTGACGCACTGCTTAGGACATGAGATTTCCTGGCTAGTTCTCCAAGTAAACAAAGAAATAACTAAATAAAGATGACTCTAAGGAATACTCCACGAACAAAAGCGAAACTCACCAATAACATTGGAAGAGAGGGAACCTAACCCGTAGCCTGCTCGCCTGCAAAATCGGTTCCTACGTTGCACCGCAGACCAACGTAGGTTCCCAAAAGAGAACGTCAGTACCATCCATTATACTCAGTGAGTCTCAATGACAGGGGACGAAACTTTAATAAAATATACATTACGAGCAAAGATTCTAAAGGCATGGAAACATAAAGCTTTTAAGAACAATTCTAAAATAATTGCAATATACCAGTTTATGAATATTCTAAAAGAAATTCTTTTCTTTTTCTTTCTAAAAGTAAAATTACTTCACTTTATAGTTCGGGAGTTCCAACTATCCTGACTTAATTCTGTCTCAGTCAGCGTGTGATCGGCACGGGTTCGATCCCAACCTGATCGAATAGGCCCAATCCACGAGGTGCCACTTGTTTCGTGGTTCTCAGCGCTGATGTACCATACCTTAGCTTGGCAAATTCTCAGCAACGAGATCCTCGGCTCGTATGCTCCCTACTTTGGCACAAGTAGTATCAGAAAGTCAACGCCTTGATCGGACCCTCGGCCTGGACGATGACCCCTTCTCAGAATAGAGGATACTCCCAAAAATCTTTTCTTTCTAAAACTTCTTCTTATGACTTTTCAAGTCTAAATCTTTTCTGAAACATCCTATACATACTTATACCGGTATCCTTAAATGTAAAGCATGGCAAGCTAGAACAATTCTAAGTTAATAGGTACTCACTCGCTCCAATTAAGTACATATAAACTCTTTTAAGCAATTCATCAAACATCTTGTGTGCGTGCTTTTGTGAGTTAAACCACTTTAGTAAAGGGTTATATCAACTCACATCAAAACTCCTTGAGCCAATACGTAAGCCCCAGTCCAATTTATACCCATCAAACAATCGATTCTACAATAATCAGTGCATTTTAATCAATTTTAAAGTTTCACACCTAAACATGGAATTTATGGTTGACACAGAGAAAGAAGGGAACTTAACTATTCAATTCTTATATGTAGAATAATTGAGAATAGGAAATTTTATATACCTGAGTTCAAGAATTAGTGATTTGTAAAGAAACCTAGAACTTCTTGTTGCCTGCGTGAGTAAATGAACAGAAAGCTTTTCTGTTTTCGTATAAAGGATTTTCAATCCTTTTTGGTTCCAACAGCCCTTTATGGGCTTTTAGGTTTGTCCCCTATTTTTTTGTTTTTTTGCTTTTATTTTTATTTTTTATTTTGTTTTCACATAACTAATAATTAATGATACCCACTTTTAATAATTAATAATATTAAAATTATTAATATTCTTCTAATTGTATATCCAATTATTTAATTATAATTTTTTTTACACTTTAGGTAAAGATTAAAAAAATAATAATTCTATATTTAGTGTGTCTTTTAAACTTTTATAGATTTGAGGAGTGTTACATCTTAGGTGATTTTTTATACGCACACACCACGTAAACATACATGCACGCGCATATATATATATAACCAAAAAAAAAAAAGGTTTGGTGAGATGAACAAATAATAGAGTCGTGTAAAGCACAATCCTTAAAGAAAGTGATTGAGGCTTCTGAAAAAATCATTTAAAATCATTCTACCAAACCCATCTACATGCAGAAAATACTCTAGAGAGTACTAGGAAAATTACCAGCTATGTCCATTTATAAGTAGCTCATTATAAAAATTGGCCAATTGATAAAATATTACTAATATTAACCAAATTAGCCAATTAGCTATTTGTAGCAAAAAAATATGAAATTTTTGCTTTGTTTTGAGTGAGTGTTATTAGAATAGATTGGGCACAACTTAAGGAGCTTGAATCTCAGTTTTGGGATGATTTGGTGAAGTTTTGAGGTGGTTTGAATTGAAAATTCGAAGTAAAAGCTGAACATGAAAAAAATGATATGTGTATCACACTGTGTATCATTTGTGTATCACATATGTATCATATTTGTTTCAATTGTGTATCATATGTATATTCTTGTATACCTGTGTGTGAGATACATGTTTGATACATGTGTCGCAGAAGACTTTTTTGAACTCGATTTAATTACGAATTTTGATACAAAACCAGTCCAAATCACCTCCAATCTTCCTCAAATTTTGTATATTGACTTATCTATATATTTTCAATGAATTTCAACTATACCCATTGAAAAAATTCCTTTTTTGTTTAGACTTTTGGAATATTGTATAGATTTTTGGTTTTCATCACCTTATGTGCTACCCCGTCCATGAAATTTCCTTTCCGTCTTGTATCTAATGTTGCTAATCACGCTTAAAAATATGGAAGGTGATTTTTGCATGTGATTCTTTGATAGAAAGAACCCTATTATTTGGTTTTTCAATTTTTGTTGGCTAGTTTTGGTAAGTCTATGACTAATGGCTAGAGGTTGGTAAGTTGAGATTTATTTGGGACATTTGTGTAAGTTTCCCTTAATTATATTATGAAACAAAAAAGATATTTATCCTTTTCCTAAAGTACACATCTCTAGTGATATTGGAATCATAATAAAATATAAAAATTAATCAAAAGAAAGGTGGAATACAATATTGAGGATTCATGAACGTGTAATGTTTTGCTTTAACATATAATTACATCTATATCTATATTATTATAAAAGCATGAATAAAGTGTTGGATTACAAAAATAACCTTTTAATATTAAGCATAATAACTCACAATAAAAGGACATAATCGGAATTCTAGACATTAACTTTGTACCTATTAGTTTTATGACATAATACTTCACGTTAAGAATTCTACATGATTACCTTTAGAAATCCTATTAGTATAGTTATTTTCAGACATAGATATTAGCTTTGTAATCCTATTACTTTTAGGATATAGTTATGAATTTTAATTAACATCCATGGAATTGAAAACAATTAGGTCGACCATCATTGGTTACCAAACGCATAAAAAACATTTTAATAATATTTCTTTAGTTACAACTTTTAAATAATAGAATCTGATTCAACCATAATATAACTACTGATACCAACATTAAGCACTTGAATTTAATCATTATATTCCACTTTTATTTTATTTTTTTATTTTTTTGCATTTATTTAACAAACGATTCTCTGAATAAAACGAAAAGATGTGGAGAATTTCCATGAGCATGTCGGCCCCAAGCTTGCGGATGGAGAGTAACCACTGGTGATAAGGTAAAACTAAAAATAAAAATAGAAATTTATCTATCTATATCTATATCTATATATATTATTATAAAGATATAAATAAAATATTGAGTTGTAAAATAAATTTTTAATATTAAGCATAATAACTCATAATAAAAGAACATAATTGAAATTCTAGACATTAGCCTTGTAATCCCATTAGTTTTAGGACATAATACTACACGTAATCCTACATGAGTAGCTTTAGGAATCCTATTAGTATAATTCTTTTCGGGCATAGATATTAGCCTTGTAATACTATTACTTTTAGGATATACTTCTTAAAAAATTCCTATTACTAATTTAATTTGAAACGTGTTATATTGTTTAAATTCATTTAGAAATTGGAGAGCCTATATTATTATAAATGTACGAATATAATATTAATGGACCAAAATAGACCTAAAATATTAAATAGAAGAACTCATAGGGAAAGGACATAGTTGTAATACTTATTTTTTTGGACTACAATAACTTCTATATAATTTTTTTAATGTTTAAGATTTTAAAATTAATATAATCTCGTCTATTGAATTCTTATTAAAAATATGTAGGAAGGTTTAATAAAACCAATTTCATAAGAATTCTCCATATTGGTAATATATTACCACTTTACAATATTCAATACCAAAAAAAAAAGTAATGCTAAACAGACTGCATAAAGCGTTGAAATGGAGAAAATAAATCCCCAGGATAATATATTTACTATATTATATTTGAAGTGCTTTCTTACTCAAATGAAAAAAATTATTATTAATTTTTCGTGTAATATAGAAAATTATACCCAATTATTAAAGAACAACTAAGAAATTTTTTAGAAATATAAATGTGTGAGAAAAGAAAGAAAAATGTTGGTAAGAGCCAATACCACTAATGATTTTGTAAACATAAAGATCTAAAAGTGGAATGTCATCGATCTTTTTACTCTTTAAAAATAAGATTTATGGTAGAGAAATTATAATCACGGTTAAATATTCAAATGTGAGATGAAATAATATTAAGAATCTAATTCAATAGAAAATTATATTTTATGTTAAAACCAAATAATTAAATCTTTCAACTAATTATTTAGGAAGAGAATCCGATTAAATTATTTTTTAAATTCATCATATGAGTAAAATTATTTTTCAAATTGAAAAAAATATAATATTAAGAAGTCCATACAAGTGTTTGAGGAAGCACAGCCAAAGCTAAATCCTGAACAAGAATAAGCTTTCAAGACTATATTATAAAAAAGCGATCCTGGTATAGCAAGATTATCCTTTTTAGATGCCTCCGGCGGAATCGAAATAATATTCATATGTCATTCATTACTTGCAAATGTCAGATCAAGAGGCATAATATTGTTAGCAATAAGAACAAGTGGTGTACCAGCAACGATTTTATTATGAGGTCATACAACTCACTTTAGATTTAATATACCTCTTCAAATAACTGAAATAACCATCACAAATATATCAAATCAGATCAATAGTACTAAATTTATAAGGAAAGCAAAAGTGATAATATGGGATGAAATGCTTTTGGCTAAGCGTCAGACGATCGAATCAATCGCTCATAGTTTGAGAGATATATTGGATATCTGAACCGTTTGGTAGAAAAGTAATAGTTTGGAGGTGATTTCTGTCAAGTGCGTTCAGTAGTTCCAAAATTGACCAAAGCAGAAAATGTAAAAGCTAACTTGCAAAAATTATACTTATGATCTCAAATGAAAAATATTCAAATAAAAAAAATATAAAAGTAAGAACCGATCCAAGATTTAGTGACTTTTTGGGTCGCGTCGGAAACAAAGAAGAGCATCCAATAAAAGATGATTTGGTTCTTCTAGAACACTTTGTTATCAACCCCAATGGTAATAGTAGTGCATTTAATAAGGAAAATATCTTCATCATTAGATTAAAACGCAATTTATGCAAATTGCATGATAAAAATTTAAAGTGCTATCTTAGCTAACAGAAATTAATATGTTGATCAACTAAATAAAAGGTTGATTGCTAAGTTTTATGGTAAAAACAAAATATTTTTTAGTTTTGACTCAACAGAAGATGATACCAACAATAACTACCATGACGAATATTTAAATACTTTAATACCAATTGGCCTTCTACTGTACATGTTTGTTGTCAAGTTCATTATTTCTTACGTATGTTAGTGTCACTATATATATAATAGACTAAGTTAAAATTGATCTTCCATTTAATATAGGTTTATGCCCGTCATGCTACTGAATACTTAGATTCGCTAAATAGCTTATGTAATAGTACACATATGGTAGATAGAAGTCTTGACAATAACGTCATACATGCAGAACTTATGATATTGGTCAATGTGCGTCTAAGTATGTGTTTATCCCCAAAATCAACTTTCGTCTTATGAAACTAAAGAATATCCTTTTAAATTTGTGTGAAAATAATTTTCAGTATGTTTATGTTTTGTAGTTATAATAAATAAAGCACAAGGACGGACATCCTAAATATTGAACTATATTTATCACAATATGTTTTCTTACACGAGTAATTATATGTTGCACTTTCAAGACAGGTATCAATATCAACAACAAGCGTTCTGGTTATGGCATATTAACCAAAGCATTAGAAGGAAGCATATACAAAATAAAAAATACCGTCTATAAAGAAGTGTTCGGTAAGATACCATCACATTAGATACATTTATACTACAATACATAATTATCTACTTAAAATGACTAAAACTGATTTATTTAAGTTCCGATGATATCCTTTCATTTTGAATTCACGTATTATGCTAATGTAACAATATTTTTTGGCATTTAGATTATTGTTGTAGTATTTCACATAAATTTTCTCTCATTAATTAAATTTTATTATTTTTTCATATAAGTAAATATTTAAACCATCATGTGCCATTATTAACGTGCAAAGCACGTTTATAGATACTAGTTATCTTAAAAACATTAACCCTGTAAGTCCTATTTCTTTTTATTTTCACCCCTAATCTTTTCTTATGTCTTACTCTGAATATTCTGCTAGTAAATGCATATAATCGAACCAACTAAAAGAAAAAAGATGGAAATTTACATTTTAAGGAGTAGTTTTTACGCCTAACTTTTTTTTTTCTACAATTAAGAAGTATTTTTTAAATTAAAAATTGCAAATATTGAATTGTAGAAGAATCTATAATTACCTCACTCCCAACCTAATAAAATGCACCTCGTAAGAAAAGAAAATTTCCTCACCAGTCGCCTCCAATACAAAGTAAAATAAGACCCTGTTTATAAAAAAAATATTTATTTGAAAGTATAAGGTGTTTGGCCAAAAAATAGAAGTGCTTTTGAGCATTTTTCTTTTGGGAAGAAGCTACAAATTGTAGTTTCTTCCAAGAAGTAGTTACAAAAGCAAAAAATTAATATTTTCAAGAAAAAAAATATCCTTACCATAAAATTATATTTTCTAAATTATCCCTTATCAATTTTATCTTTATTTTTTTTAATCTCTACCATCTCTTTTATCTCTTTTTTATTTTTACCGTATTTTTATTTTTATTCTCTTATTCCTATTTGTTATAATCTGTCTATTATAAATAGATCTCTTCTTTTTTCTTCTGTCATTTCTTCTTTTCTTCGTCTCCTATTACACTTTGAACTAACGAGGCTAATCACCAGACTCAAGCACTTTCTTCATAAAATATAATTTTATTTTTTCTTTTGTTGTATACAATTATTTTATGATCTCCAGTTTGTCATTTTATTTATATTTTTTTAGACATGCATGCATATAATATAGTTGATATAACTCAGAGCTACCTAGTTTTTTGTTTTCTCAAGAATTGATAGTCCTTTTAATACATATAACTTGTAAGCACATATGTTCCTACCAATATTATTATCTTTATATACTTAAATTTTGTGTTGATTAAATTATATATATATATATATATATATATATATATATATATATATATATATCTTCTTTTTTATACTTTATTTACATAAAATGAAAAAATTAATTAAATTCTTTTATAATAAATAATTAAAATTCTTTTTAAATAATGATAATTGTAACCTAAACTTTTATTGTCCTTTATCGTAATTTAACACTCAAAAGTACTTTTTGGCCAATACAATTTATTTATCAAATAAAGCAAAAAGTACTTTCTCAAACAAAGTGGCCAAACACAAAGCGCCTAATCTTCAAAAGTAATTTTTCAAAAAAGTACTTTTGAACAAAAATACTTTTTAAAATAAGTAGTTTTTGACAGCTTGGCCAAATATACTCTAAAATTTATACATTTAAGTAGAGTCGTCAATATGGGCTTGACCCACTAGGCTGGCCCAACCCAACCTGTGATTTAATAGGGTTGGGCTAAAAAATTTGGACCCCATTTTAAAACGAGGCTTTTAAGCACGACCCAAGTAAGCTTGTGACCCATGATGCTTAACCGAGGCTGGGTTGGGTCGGCCCGTGGGCTTAATGACGTTTTTAACTAAAAATATTTTAAAAAAATAACAAAAACGGTAGTTTAATCTCAAACTGGTAATATTTTTTATGCGAAAATATAGATATTTTTGTTCTTAAAATTTTAGCTATTTTTTTATGTGTAACTAATTAACTTTGCATATAAGTACATATTTAGATGAAATAAATATGTTAAGACATCATTGTTTCACATGAAAAGGATTGAAATGTTCTTGATGAAGATGATTTGTTATTGTTGGATATGCCATGAGCACCTTGAAAATATTTTTGAGTAGTTTGTTTTGAGTATTGGTTTTTAATTAATGAAATATTGTCCTACTTTTTTGTGCTTTATTGTAATCTATTGGAACATATAAAAAATATTAAGTTTTGCTGAAACTTTTTATCCAACAAGTATGTTTTTGACTTGTTAAAAATATATAAATTTTGGACCGGCCCTGTAGGGGCCTGTAACCCACATAGGACTGGATTGAGCTAACCACTTTAAGGTCCGTCGAAATAGTAGGCCGACTCAACCCAGCCCATCAAATGCCAAAGTTCGTGTGGGCCGAGCTAGGCCAGCCCATATTGACAGCTCCATTCCTAAGTGATAATAGTACATTGTACTAATGCAAGAAGATTCGAGGAAAGAACAAAAGGAGAATCCACCATATAACGAATCAAAATCATAAGGCTTTGGTACTTCCCAATTCCATTACGGTTTTGTCCGGCCGGATATGCTTGAGAACAACGACCATTCCATCTTTTTTCCTTTTTGAACCTCCATTTTCAACACTATTAGCTTTAAAATCAAGCAAATTACCATTACTTCCTCAAAATTTTTTTATCTATAAATAAGATGTGAAACAAAACTTTGCACTAAGCTCTAAGAAAAACTAAAAAGAAAGAAGTCTTTATGGCTGGCCTTCAATACCAATTCTTTCCAACTGATTTTTTCTTCCCTCGCCAATATTCAGTAACTAGAGGCAAGACACACTCTCAGATTTCGTTGCTCAATAAGAAGAATATTGAAAAAGATCAACGTCAAAGTTATGAAGATCTTAAAGAGTGTAAATCTTCATTTGGCCAAAACAAAAACAAACTTTTCAAGTCTTTGAGAATAGCTACTCCTTTTTCTGCGCCACTGATTCAGAAGCGAAACAAAGATGTGGAATTCTAATGTGCTTGTTCACACCGTTCCACTTTGAATAATTGGTGTGCACGGAGTTAAGTTATATATATTGACAGTCCAAAAAAATGTTGAAATTATATGTTTACTTAGTTTAAACTCTACCACTATTGGTATGGTGTGATTTGATGTTATGAATGCGTGATATAGCCTTTATTTCAAATGTAAACTGTCAAAATGAGGCCCTAGGTCCGCCATTGTCAAGCAGTTGTTGAGAAATGCAAGCAGAGGTAAAGAAGAAGAAGTGAGAGAAGAGACGGGAAGAAGGAGCTTAGCTCAACTCATATTTTCACTAACTAAAAAAAAGAGTGTACTGTACATTACATGTATACTAACAACTAACCGACTAACCTTCTACTTACATCTTCTAGAACAGTACAAGTTAAATAGCCTTAGGTACAACCTTTACAAGCTATTAATTTCTACACTCCCCCTCAAGATGAGAATGAAAAATATTTTTCTTTCCCAACTTGGATACTAGAACTGCATGTTGTTGGTGTCCCAAAGCTTTTGTCAAGACATCAGTTGATTGCTCATTAGTCCCAATGTGTGCAGTCTTGATTAACCCCTCTTGAATTTTTCCCCTTATAAAATGACAATCAATCTCTATGTGTTTTGTTCTTTCGTGGTAGATAGGATTTGCAGCAATTTGTAGGGCAGCCATGTTCTCACAATACAACTCCATAGGTTCTTTGATGTCTACTGTCAGTTCCTTCAACAAACCATTCAACCATGTCAATTCTGCCACTGTGTGTGCCATGCTCCTGCACTCAGCTTCAGCTGAGCTCCTTGACATGGTAGTTTGCTTCTTTGCCTTCCACGATATGAGGGAACTTCCCAACTTGATACAGAAACCTGTAATGGACTTCGTAGACATGGGACATGATGCTCAGTCTGAATCACAGAATTCCTAAACCTTTTATGTACTGTTGCTTGACATGAGAAGACCAAGTCCAGGCTGATCCTTGATATATCTCACAACATGTAATGCAGCCTCATAGTGAGACTTCTTGGGAGCATGCATGAATTGGCTTAGACTTTGTACAACATATGCAATATCAGGTCTTGTGATTGTCAAGTACAAAAGCTTTCCAACTAACCTTTGAAAAAGTCTTCTGACTCCCAAGATAGTGTCATCAGCATTCTCATTTACTATCTTATCAAATTCTGTGTTTGTGAGATTCAAATTTTGTTCCATTGGAGTCTTCTTGGGCTTTGAACATGAAAGTACAGCCTCTGAGATCATCTCCAAGGCATACTTCCTTTGAGACATGAAGATGCCTTCTACTGTTTAGCAATTTCTATTCCCCAAAAATACCTCAACTGTCCAAGGTCCTTCAGTTTAAAGTTCTGATGCAAAGATGCTTTTGATTTATTTATCTCCTCGTGATCATTACTTGTAATAAGTAAGTCATCTACATATGATAACAAACTTTCCATTAGTTGCCTTAGTGAACAAAGAGTAATCATGTCTACTTTGATGAAAACCATACTTGTGAAGTGCCTGTGTTAGCTTCAAATTCCACTGCCTAGAGGCTTGTTTCAAGCCATATAGAGATTTGAGTAGTCTACAAACTCTAGACTCCCCCTGACTACCAAAACCTTGAGGCATAGTCATGTAGACTTCTTCGTGTAAGTCACTATTTAAAAAAGTAATATGGACATCCATTTGAAAGATTGGCCAGTTTCTGAGTGCAGCAACTGCTATAACAGTTCTCACTATGGTCATTTTGGTCACATGTGAGAATGTGTCATGAAAATCAATCCCTTCATGCTGGGTATAGCCTTTTGCAACCAATCTTGCCTTAAACCTTTCTACTGTCCCATCAGCATTGTACTTAATTTTGTACACCAATTTACATCCCATAGAGACTTTGCCAGGGGGTAAATCTACTACTTCCCAAGTGTTGTTCTGTTCTAATGCTTCAATCTCAAGTTTCATAGCCTTGATCCACCTATCATCTTTGACAGCTTGAGAAAAAGAAGTTGGCTCAGTGTCTGAAGAGAAGGAGGCTAGATAAGATTGAAAAGAGGGAAAAAGATGAGAATAAGAAATGAAGTGATGGATAGGGTAAGGAGATGACGTAGAGGCAGAAGTGGAAGGTAGAGGAGGATGCACATAATCAGTCAGCCATATAGGAGGTTAGGGGACCCTACCTGACTTTCTTACTTGTATGGGATTGATAATTTGGATAACACTTGTATCTAGGGATACAACATGAGTGTCAGAAGAGGAATCAGCAGCCAAAGGAAGAGTAGACGAAGAAGAGTGATTAGGAATAAAAGGAGAACTGACATGGGAAGTAGGAAAAGGAGCAGGTGACTCATATACGATTCCTCTTCTAAGTTCTGGTACTACTGAACTCCTTATTCATGACTGAACTATAGCATTGCATCGTTCCCATTGCTTTAGCCTAAAATTATCATTTTCATATTGTTCTCTAGTGCAGGTTCCATCTATAAAGCCTAGCTTATTCTTCACCAATAGTGACATTGCCATGGACTTACTCCATTCCGAGTAGTTTTTTGTTCCAATCAGTAACTCAAGTACAAGTGAGATGCCTGGCGTGTCCGATGGGTGTGTCACACCTCCTTTTTTACACACCTACCCCGAAGGGTAATGTATAAGGGAGTTTTTCCATTTAAAGTGACAAATTCGAAATGGGATTATTTATTTATTTTATAGAGTCGCCACTTGGGATAGGACGGGATTTTGGTGTCCCAAGTCACCGATTTAATTTAAATCCCAAATCGAGGAAAATTTCGACTTCCCAATTGAAGTCTGCGAACCAGAAATTCTGAATAAGGAATTCTGTTGACCCGAGGGAAGGTGTTAGGCACCCCCGGATCCCGTGGTTCTAGCACGGTCGCTTAAATTATTATAAATGGCTAAAAATCTAATTTTGCACATGTTCAAACCTATAGTACAATTTTGTTTAACCGCTTTTAATTAGTTTTTATGAAAGTGAACGCCGTTTAAGAGCGTGTTTTCGGATCACGTCACATGAAATGCACCCGGATCCTCGACACCTCTTATTCAACGTTTTGGGATTTGGATTTGGGTTGCATGAAATGCACACCCGAGTTTAGGAAAGTAATATTATTGAAAGCGCGCATAAAGTGGCTAGCGTCTTATTAACTTTGCGGGAAGCCATGAAGATTCGCTAAATGGCATGTCCCGAATTTCTAAATATTTTAATAAAGTATTTAATGAGGGCCCCGCAATTTTATGTTTTATGCGGCGAGGCTCGTCTCATGTTTTATTTAAAGGCCATCCTAAAAGAAAACTATGATTTTCTATTGTAGTGTTATCTCTAAAGGGCCTAGTTAATTTATTAACAATAACAGTAAACTATTAATTAAGGAATC